>NC_139988.1:6089667-6109667 GCF_964263955.1 Coregonus lavaretus
TTACGTCATTTAGCAGACACTCTTGTCCAGAGCAACTTATTGTTAGTGAGTGCAAACATTTTTCATTATGGCCACCCGTGTGAATCAAACCCACAACCCTGGCGTTGCCAGCGCCATGCTCTACCAACTGAGCTACAGGAGACTAAAATAAAATAAAATAAACAAATGAAAAGCAACTGATGTTAGAATATCACTTCTTCAGGTCACCTATACCATCAGGGCTCTTGATTGTTTGGTTGTATTTAATTCATTCAGGTATTTTAGTGTCATATAAAGATTAAATCTATTGTTGGGCTGGAACAACCAATAGTCAACACAGCAGGTTGTCCTATCCCATTGAGGCCTTTGCATGGGCACATCTCATTCCAAAAGCATGGGCATTAATATGGAGTTGGTCCCCCCTATTGCTGCTATAACAGCCTCCACTCTTCTGGGAAGGCTTTCCACTAGATGTTGGAACATTGCTGCGGGGACTTGCTTCCATTCAGCCACAAGAGCATTAGTGAGGTCGGGCACTGATGTTGGGCGATTAGGCCTGGCTGGCAGTCGGCGTTCCAATTCATCCAAAGGTGTTCGATGGGGTTGAGGTCAGGGCCAGTCAAGTTCTTCCACACCAATCTCGACAAACCATTTCTATATGGACCTTGCTTTGTGCACGGGGGCAATGTCATAATAAAACAGGAAAGAACCTTCACCAAACTGTTGCCACAAAGTTGGAAGCACAGAATCACCTATATATCATTGTATTCTGTAGCGTTAAGATTTCACTTCACTGGAACTAAGGGGCGTAGCCCGAACCATGAAAAACAGCCGCAGACCATTATTCCTCCTCCACCAAACTTTACAGTTGGCACTATGCATTGGGGCAGGTAGCGTTGTCCTGGTTTCCGCTAAACCCAGATGCGTCCTTCGGACTGCTAGATGGTGAAGTGTGACTAATCACTCCAGAGAACGAGTTTCCACTGCTCCAGAGTCCAATGGCGGCAAGCCAGTTCTTGTGTTGACATTGCTTCCAGAGGCAGTTTGGAACTCGGTAGTGAGTGTTGGAATAGAGGACAGACGATTTTTATGCGCTACGCGCTTCAGCATTCGGCGGTCCCATTCTGTGAGCTTGTGAGGCCTACCACTTCGCATCTGAGCCGTTGTTGCTCCTAGATATTTCCACTTCACAATAATAGCACTTACAGCAGCACTCTTTTAAATTAACCCATCCACCACCCCCCTTCTTCGGAGGACAAATATATTTTTTGTTTTTTACAGGTTTTCCGCTACATATACATACATTTTACATGTACATTTTACATATACATTTTACATACACATTTTACATATATGGTACTTTTATATAAAGCAGTCACATAACAATAATACATTACCAAACATAAGCTCTTTAATCACACCCCTCAGCCACTCTCAGCCCATCCCACCTATCACCATAGACCACCCTCGTTTGGTTTCCATGTTCCATATATTTTTCAATTGTGCTTTGATGTTTTACATACATTTTGAACCTTTCTAATCAAATCAAATCAAATGTTATTTGTCACATACACGTGTTTAGCAGATGTTATTGCGGGTGTAGCGAAATGCTTGTGCTTCTAGCTCCGACAGTGCAGTAATATCTAACAAGTAATATCTAACAATTTCACAACATATACCCAATCCACAGATTGTGAGCTAAAGATGAAAACCTTTCCTAAGAGTATTATTATATTATTTATTGACTGACTATGGCTTTCCAAATCGCCCAACACTGCTATTTGTAAGGTTAATTTGAAGTCAATGTTGTGATTTTTAACCATTCCTGAACCTTTGACCAGAAACAAGCTACATAGGAGTAATACCAGAATAAATTATCTAGTGATTCTGTCTCTTCACAGCAAAATCTACAGAGCTGAGATTGTTGTATGCTCCATATTTTTATTGTTGTCAGTGTCAGTAGAATTGAATGAACTGGTCATCAAAGGCCACATTTTTCCAGTGCAAAGGAAAGAAACTTCTCTGAAATAGCTTATAAACCTATGGCACTACGCGCAACATGCTAATAGCTAGACTACAAGATATCTAGCTAGCTAATTTTGGCTAACTTACTGTAGTATTGTTGTTAACACCTGACTAGCATAACAGCTAAACTAAACTCGAAATCGATCAGACATGACTTACCAGTGATGAAATTATCGTAGCAGACCCTGTACTGACAGCTATCTGGGTTCAGGTCTTGATAGAGCAGACCCTGTACTGACAGCTGTCTGGGTTCAGGTCTTGATTTACATTTACATTTACATTTTCGTCATTTAGCAGACGCTCTTATCCAGAGCGACTTACAAATTGGTGCATTCACCTTATGATAGCCAGTGGGATAACCACTTTACAATATAATTTTTTTCTTTTGGGGGGGCTAAGGGGGGTTGGAAGGATTAGTTTATCCTATCCCAGGTATTCCTTAAAGAGGTGGGGTTTCAAGTGTCTCCGGAAGGTGGTGAGTGACTCCGCTGTCCTGTCGTCGTGAGGGAGCTTGTTCCACCATTGGGGTGCCAGAGCAGCGAACAGTTTTGACTGGGCTGAGCGGGAACTGTGCTTCCGCAGAGGTAGGGGGGCCAGCAGGCCAGAGGTGGATGAACGCAATGCCCTCGTTTGGGTGTAGGGACTGATCAGAGCCTGAAGGTACGGAGGTGCCATTCCCCTCACAGCTCCATAGGCAAGCACCATGGTCTTGTAGCAGATGCGAGCTTCAACTGGAAGCCAGTGGAGTGTGCGGAGGAGCGGGGTGACGTGAGAGAACTTGGGAAGGTTGAACACCAGACGAGCTGCGGCGTTCTGGATGAGTTGTAGGGGTTTAATGGCACAGGCAGGGAGCCCAGCCAACAGCGAGTTGCAGTAATCCAGACGGGAGATGACAAGTGCCTGGATTAGGACCTTTACCGCTTCCTGTGTAAGGCAGGGTCGTACTCTGCGAACGTTGTAGAGCATGAACCTACATGATCGGGTCACCGCCTTGATGTTAGCGGAGAACGACAGGGTGTTGTCCAGGGTCATGCCAAGGCTCTTTGCACTCTGGGAGGAGGACACAACGGAGTTGTCAACCGTGATGGCGAGATCATGGAACGGGCAGTCCTTCCCCGGGAGGAAGAGCAGCTCCGTCTTGCCGAGGTTCAGCTTGAGGTGGTGATCCGTCATCCACACTGATATGTCTGCCAGACATGCAGAGATGCGATTCGCCACCTGGTAATCAGAAGGGGGAAAGGAGAAGATTAGTTGTGTGTCATCTGCGTAGCAATGATAGAAGAGGCCATGTGAAGATATGACAGAGCCAAGTGACTTGGTGTATAGCGAGAATAGGAGAGGGCCTAGAACTGAGCCCTGGGGGACACCAGTGGTGAGAGCACGTGGTGCGGAGACAGATTCTCGCCATGCCACCTGGTAGGAGCGACCTGTTGATGGAGCAGACCCTGTACTGACAGCTGTCTGGGTTCAGGTCTTGAGGGGCAAAAAGGTTTATTTGCTTCTCTGACAGTTCTTGAGTCTTATCTCATTGGTATCACCAATGGTGGTTCATGATTGCGGGGAATCTGTAAACCTATTTTTTCCCGTTGTCTTTCCTGCCTTGTCAGAGCAGCCAATTACTCTACAGAAAATGACTGTGGTGATGAATCAACTAGTTTTAGGCACTGTAATCATGCAGTTTGGGAAAGCCACTCGGCTTTTGTTGTCAGATGAATTAATGTGGTGGTCTTCCAACATGGCCACGAGGAGGCGTCGTATGTCAACTGCAAGCCCTCTATAATGGGATTCTATGACCTAGGTAGGCAATGTGACAGTACCAGAACACTGAGGCCATCCTTCTGAGCATCATGGGCTCCCGAGTGGCACAGCGGTCTAAGGCACTGCATCTCAGTGCTTGAGGCGTCACTACAGACCCCCTGGTTTGATTCCAGGCTGTATCACAACCGGCCGTGATTGGGAGTCCCATAGGGCGGCGCACAGTTGTCCGGGTTTGGTCGGTGTAGGCTGTCATTGTAAATAAGAATTTGTTCTTAACTGACTTGCCTACTTAAATAAAGGTTAAACATTTAAATAAATGATATTGTCATGACAACATACCCAACAATTCAATTGTGGCACTATGAATTCCCTTTCTCAGTCACTTCTGCTGAACATTTGGAGCAGAGCACAAGCAAATCTATCAGCACCTATTGGCCTGATTGACACCCAGAAGTGTAGATACTTACGGGCCTGGGGAAGGGAGATGCTAAGATGCGAGACTATTATTATTTTTTCATTATTTTTTTTCACCGACCTGCAAAACCAGAGAAAGGACAATGGACAACGTGTCAGAGGAAGGCCAACCAGGACCTCTATACCAGGTGGTGTCAGAGGAAGGTCATCCAGGACCTCTATACCAGGCGGTGTCAGAGGAAGGCCCTAAAAAGTATCAAAGACTCCAGCCACCCTGGTCATAGACTGTTCTCTCTGCTACCGCACGGCAAGCGGTACCGGAGCGCCAAGTCTTGGTCCAAAAGGCGTCTTAACAGCTTCTACCCCCAAGCCATAAGACTCATGAACAGCTAATTATGGCTACCCGGACAATTTGCTTTGCCAACCCACCCCACCCCACCCCAACCCCCTCTTTTACGTTGCTGCTAATCTGTTTATTATTTATGCATAGTCACTTTAACTCTACCCACATGTACATATTACCTCAATTACCTTGGCTAACTGGTGCCCCCGCACATTTACTCTGTACCGGTAGCCCCTGTATATAGCCTCCCTACTGTTATTTCACATTGACTCTGTACCGGTAGCCCCTGTATATAGCCTCCCTACTGTTATTTCACATTGACTCTGTACCGGTAGCCCCTGTATATAGCCTCCCTACTGTTATTTCACATTGACTCTGTACCGGTAGCCCCTGTATATAGCCTCCCTACTGTTATTTCACATTGACTCTGTACCGGTAGCCCCTGTATATAGCCTCCCTACTGTTATTTCACATTGACTCTGTACCGGTAGCCCCTGTATATAGCCTCCCTACTGTTATTTCACATTGACTCTGTACCGGTAGCCCCTGTATATAGCCTCCCTACTGTTATTTCACATTGACTCTGTACCGGTAGCCCCTGTATATAGCCTCCCTACTGTTATTTCACATTGACTCTGTACTGGTAACCCCTGTATATAGCCTCCCTACTGTTATTTCACATTGACTCTGTACCGGTAGCCCCTGTATATAGCCTCCCTACTGTTATTTCACATTGACTCTGTACCGGTAGCCCCTGTATATAGCCTCCCTACTGTTATTTTTATTGTACTGCTGCTCTTTAATTATTAGCTTCTAATTTTTTTTTTTACTTATCTATTTTTTACTTAAAACTTTTAAAAATGTATTTTCATATATATATATATATATTTTTAACTGCATTGTTGGTTACGGGCTTGTAAGTAAGCATTTACATGTAAGGTCTACACCTGTTGTATTCGGCGCATGTGGCAAATACAATTTGATTTGATTTGAATTGAGTATGCTGTGAGTTTGCCCTGATAAATAATCTGTAATTAAGTAGCCTAATTGGATGGTATTTGGATGTGTCATTTTTTAAAACAATGTAGCTGTAATTTATGTTATACAACTTCCTATATATTGAATGTTGACATTTCTCATTAAATCTGACTTTGTCTGTTTTACTGTAAGTCATGTTAAGGTAATTGGGGATTCATTTTAACTGGCTAGACTGGACTAGTCTAGACTAGACTAAACCAGATTACACTGGACTAAATAGAATACAACATCTTTATCTTTCCTGTGTGGGAAATTCCTAGTAAAATTATTCTATTCAGTCCACTCCAGTCCAGTCAGTCACATCGGCACAGGAGGCCTAGGTACTGATATGACAGTACTGGAACTATGGCACCATCATTCTGGAGCATCATGACAACATACCCAACAATTCAGATTGTTCCACAAAATAATTCAATTTCTCAGTCACTTCTGCTGAACACTTGGAAAAGAGCAGAGCGCAAACCTCTCAGCGACCTATAGGCCTGAGTGACACCCATGAGTATTGTTCACACCCATGAATATTGCTTTCCAAGTACCTAACCCAGCTAACCATCACTGAGAGAGAGTCAGCCCCAGAGCAGCGCTCCTGGAGCTGTGTAGTGGTTCAGTGCACCAAGGCACAACGACAGGTGGCACCGGAGAAATTCCTGCCAGCAACCCTCTGATTGAGCAGATCACAATTGCTAGATATTCTTCTCCCAGACCTGGGATTCTTTAGATCAGATCATCACATCACTCCCACCCCCCATATACTAATGTGCCTCTCTCTACCTTCAAAGCAACCACAAACTCATTTCATATTCTATTTCACATTTGCTTTCCCAGTCAGCTCCTTAGATGGAGCAAGAGGGTTGGAGGAAGGAAATGGAGAGGGAGATACAGAGAGTATGGAAATGAAGGAAAACACTGTCAAGGTTATCTATGAACTGATTGAGAAGATCCAGAAGGAGGTAGAGAAGGTGGAAATAAAGGAGAAGCTGTTGGTGAAGAGAGTGGAGTACGCAAAGGAGGCACTGAATATGAGGAGAAAAGAGGAAGAGAGGAAGGAGAGGAGGTGGCCAGGCATAGAGAGAGAGGAGGAAGGAGATGGAGGTGGCCAGGAAGAGAGGGAGAAAGGAGAGGAGGTGGCCAGGAAAAGAGGGAGGAGGTAGAGAGGGAGGAGATGGAGGTGGCCAGCCAGAGAGGGAGGAGATAGAGAGGGAGGAGATGGAGGTGGCCAGGCAGAGAGGGAGGAGATAGAGAGGGAGGAGATGGAGGTGGCCAGGCAGAGAGGGAGGAGATAGAGAGGGAGGAGATGGAGGTGGCCAGGCAGAGAGGGAGGAGGTAGAGAGGAAGGAGATGGAGGTGTCCAGGCAGAGAGGGAGGAGATAGAGAGGGAGGAGATGGAGGTGTCCAGGCAGAGAGGGAGGAGGTAGAGAGGGAGGGAGATGGAGGTGGCCAGGCAGAGAGGGAGGATGTAGAGAGGGAGGAGATGGAGGTGGCCAGGCAGAGAGGGAGGTAAAGAGGGAGGAGATGGAGGTGGCCAGGAAGAGAGGGAGGAGGTAGAGAGGAAGGAGATGGATGTGGCCAGCCAGAGAGGGAGGAGGTAAAGAGGGAGGAGTTGGATGTGGCCAGCCAGAGAGGGAGGAGGTAGAGATGAAGGAGATGGAGGTGGCCAGGAAGAGAGGGAGGAAGGAGAGAGGGAGGAGATGGAGGTGGCCAGGCAGAAATGGAGGAGGTAGAGAGGGAGGAGATGGAGGTGGCCAGGCAGATAGGGAGAAGGTGGAGGAGAAGGAGATGGAAATGGCCAGGAAGAGAGGGAGGAAGGAGAGGAGGTGGCCAGGCAGAGAGGGAGGAGGTGGAGAGGAAGGAGATGGAGGTGGCCAGGAAGAGAGGGAGGAAGGAGAGGAGGTGGCCAGGCAGAGAGGGAGGAGGTAGAGAGGTAGGACATGGAGGTGGCCAGGCAGAGAGGTAGGTGGTAGAGGGGGAGGAGATGGAGGTTGCAAGGCAGAGAGATGGGGTGAAGGAGAAGCTCAGGGTGAATAAGGAGAAGAAATAAGCAGCAAAACAGAGGGAGGAGGTCGAGATGAAAGACAAGGGGCTGGATAGACAGAAAGAGAAACAAGAGAGGCAGAGTAAGAAGCTGGAAGTATTGGAGGATGTTGTAAAGGGAGAAAGAGATGTTGAAGAAACAGAAGAAGAAGAAGAAGAAGAAGAAGAAGAAGAAGAAGAAGAAGAAGAAGAAGAAGAAGAAGAAGAAGAAGAAGAAGAAGAAGAAGAAGAAGAAGAAGAAGAAGAAGAAGAAGAAGAAGAAGAAGAAGAAGAAGAAGAAGAAGAAGAAGAAGAAGAAGAAGAAGAAGAAGAAGAAGAAGAAGAAGAAGAAGAAGAAGAAGAAGAAGAAAGGAGTGGAAAGGTTGAAACTAGATGTGGATGGGAATCTGAACACCATGACAACAACTGGAGAGATGATTATAAAGAAAGAGGAGATGAACAGAATGAAAATAATGTGGAAGAGAAGGCAAAGATGGATATGAAGAACATGATAGATGAGTTGGAGGGTTTGGAGGAGAAGATTAAACCCCATTCCCCCAACCACCAACCCCATTCCCCCAACCTCCAACCCCATTCCCCCAACCTCCAACCCCATTCCCTCATCCTCCAACCCCATTCCCTCATCCTCCAACCCCATTCCCCCAACCTCCAACCCCATTCCTCCAACCTCCAACTCCATTCCCCCAACCTCCAACTCCATTCCCCCAACCTCCAACTCCATTCCCCCAATCACAACCCCATTCCCCCAACCTCCAACCCCATTCCCCCAACCTCCAACCCCATTCCCCCAACCTCCAACCCCCTTCCCCCAACCTCCAACCCCATTTCACCAACTTCCCACCCCATTCCCTTAACCTCCCACCCCATTCCCTCAACCTCCCACCCCATTCCCTCAACCTCAACCTCCCATCCCATTCCCCCAACTTCCCACCCCATTCCACCAACCCCCCATTCCATTCCCCCAACCCCACCCATCCAACATGTCTCCGTCCCCAACCCCCCATCCCATTCCATTCCACCAACCCCACCCAGCCAACATGCCTCCATCCCCAACCTCCCATCCCATTCCCCCAACCCCACCCATCCAACATGTCTCCATCCAACCACCCACCTCCCGACCTAAGTTGTAAATATAGAAAAAAAGAGTTGCCTAGTAATGTGGGTCTTTCAAATCTTGGAATGTTCTATTCATGATATCGGCAACGGTACGGATTCCACATTTGGACCATTGTGGGATGCAAAAGGCCATTCTCCAGATCACAAGGCATCATTGTGAAATATTGGAGTATGGGCATGCCATTTTGACTCCCAGTTACATTGTTTTTCAATTTTGCACCAAATAAAGATTGTGTGAGCTATAATAGGACCAAAGCATAGTTGACATTGTTTAAGGGATATATCAGCGAAGACCACCTCTTCCAGGGCAAAAGGAGACACAATATTACTCCCTATACTCAGCCAGAGCAAGGGGGAAGAAGAATCATGTCTAATCCAATTTAGGTGGGGTGAAATGCTAATGCCTGGAAATACAATTTAATGTTTGGTACGGATAGGCCTGCTACGTCTTTGTTAATGTAACTTTTTTTTACCTGATTAATGTCTGAAAGCGTTTAAATGATACTGTAACTCAGTTGGTAGAGCATGGCGCTTGCAAGACAAAGGAGCTGATTGTGGACTACAGGAAAAGGAGGGCCGAACACGCCCCCATTCACATCGAAGGGGCTGTAGTGGAGCGGGTCGAGAGTTTCAAGTTCCTTGGTGTCCATATCACTAAGGACCTATCATGGTCCAAACACACCAAGACAGTCGTGAAGAGGGCACGACAATGCCCTTTCCCCCTTAGGAGACTGAAAAGATTTGGCATGGGTCCCCAGATCCTCAAAAAGTTACACAGCTGCACCATTGAGAGCATCCTGACTGGTTGCATCACCGCCTGGTATGGCAACTGCTTGGCATCCGACCTTAAGGCGCTACAGAAGGTAGAGCATTTGGCCCAGTACATCACTGGGGCCAAGCTTCCTGCCATCCATGACCTATATACTAGGCGGTTTCAGAGGAAGGCCCAAAAAATAATCAAAGACTCCAGTCACCCAAGTCATAGACTGTTCTCTCTGCTACCGCACGGCAAGCGGTACCGGAGCGCCAAGTCTAGGTCCAAAAGGCTCCTTCAGCAGTCCTATGGCTTGGGGGTAGAAGCTGTTAACAATTAATGAAATGGCCACCCTGACTATTTACATTGACCCCCCCCCCCCCCCCCCCCCCTCCCCCCCTTTGTTTTTACACTGCATCTATGCATAGTCACTTTACCCCTATCTACATGTACAAATTACCTCGACTAACCTGTAGTCCCCACATTGACTCAGTACCGGTACCCCCTGTATACAGTGGGGGGAACAAGTATTTGATACACTGCCGATTTTTCAGGTTTTCCTACTTACTAAGCATGTAGAGGTCTGTAATTTTTATCATAGGTACACTTCAACTGTGAGAAAAGGAATCTAAAACAAACATCCAGAAAATCACATTGTATGATTTTTAAGTAATTAATTTGCATTTTATTGCATGAAATAAGTATTTGATCACCTACCAACCAGTAAGAATTCCGGCTCTCACAGACCTGTTAGTTTTTCTTTAAGAAGCCCTCCTGTTTTCCACTCATTACCTGTATTAACTGCACCTGTTTAAACTCGTTATCTGTATAAAAGACACCTGTCCACACACTCAATCAAACAGACTCCAACCTCTCCACAATGGCCAAGACCAGAGAGCTGTGTAAGGACATCAGGGATAAAATTGTAGACCTGCACAAGGCTGGGATGGGCTACAGGACAATAGGCAAGCAGCTTGGTGAGAAGGCAACAACTGTTGGTGCAATTATTAGAAAATGGAAGAAGTTCAAGATGACTGTCAATCACCCTCGGTCTGGGGCTCCATGCAAGATCTCACCTCGTGGGGCATCAATGATCATGAGGAAGGTGAGGGATCAGCCCAGAACTACACGGCAGGACCTGGTCAATGACCTGAAGATAGCTGGGACCACAGTCTCAAAGAAAACCATTAGTAACACACTACGCCGTCATGGATTAAAATCCTGCAGCGCACGCAAGGTCCCCCTGCTCAAGGCAGCGCATGTCCAGGCCCGTCTGAAGTTTGCCAATGACCATCTGGATGATCCAGAGGAGGAATGGGAGAAGGTCATGTGGTCTGATGAGACAAAAATAGAGCTTTTTGGTCTAAACTCCACTCGCCGTATTTGGAGGAAGAAGAAGGATGAGTACAACCCCAAGAACACCATCCCAACCGTGAAGCATGGAGGTGGAAACATCATTCTTTGGGGATGCTTTTCTGCAAAGGGGACAGGACGACTGCACCGTATTGAGGGGAGGATGGATGGGGCCATGTATCGCGAGATCTTGGCCAACAACCTCCTTCCCTCAGTAAGAGCATTGAAGATGGGTCGTGGCTGGGTCTTCCAGCATGACAACGACCCGAAACACACAGCTAGGGCAACTAAGGAGTGGCTCCGTAAGAAGCATCTCAAGGTCCTGGAGTGGCCTAGCCTGTCTCCAGACCTGAACCCAATAGAAAATCTTTGGAGGGAGCTGAAAGTCCGTATTGCCCAGCGACAGCCCCGAAACCTGAAGGATCTGGAGAAGGTCTGTATGGAGGAGTGGGCCAAAATCCCTGCTGCAGTGTGTGCAAACCTGGTCAAGACCTACAGGAAACGTATGATCTCTGTAATTGCAAACAAAGGTTTCTGTACCAAATATTAAGTTCTGCTTTTCTGATGTATCAAATACTTATGTCATGCAATAAAATGCTAATTAATTACCTAAAAATCATACAATGTGATTTTCTGGATTTTTGTTTTAGATTCCATCTCTCACAGTTGAAGTGTACCTATGATAAAAATTACAGACCTCTACATGCTTTGTAAGTAGGAAAACCTGCAAAATCGGCAGTGTATCAAATACTTGTTCTCCCCAATGTATATCCTCATTATTGTTATTTTATTGTGTTACTTTTTATTTTATTTTTTAATTTAGTTTATTTAGTAAGTATTTTCTTAACTCTATTTTCTTAAAACTGCATTATTGGTTAAGGGCTTGTAAGTAAGCATTTCACGGTAAGGTCTACACCTGTTGTATTCGGCGCATGTGACAAATACAATTTGTTTTGATTTGATCTGTACAGCTAAAAACAACAACGCGATGTCAAAAGAAGAAGACATTAAGGATAAACAAAGTGTGCTTTATCAATTTACCTGATTTTGCTAACCGTTACTTTGGACAAAATCAATAAGTTAATATTATTGTAATGCTTTATGTAAAAAAAAAAACTATTATGATTATTCACAGCAAATCCTGTGATTACCTCGATTACATTTTGTTATCGTTTGACAGCCCTAGAAATAATGAATAAAAAGTTACACTATTGCCAAAGTGCATCATGTAGTGTGTGTGAGTGTGTGTGTGTGTGTACATTTTATTATTATGTTGAGTACCAGAAGTCCTCACAAGTATAATAAGACATACAGAGCCTTGGTGCTTGTGAAGAATAAAGTGTTTAGGAAAAGTGTGGGTGGCTTAGGGCTCCAATGTTATGTGTTTTATTTCTTCTCCATGAAAGATGTGAGTGACTGTGGGGTTTGTTCAGAAGTTTGCAGTGCTGTGTGTGTGTGTATGTGTGTGTTTATGTGTGTGTTTGTGTTTGTGTGTGTGTGTGTGTGTGTGTGTGTGTGTGTGTGTGTGTGTGTGTGTGTGTGTGTGTGTGTGTGTGTGTGTGTGTGTGTGTGTGTGTGTGACTGGGGGCTGGGTGGAGCTACGAGACTTGGGGGTAAGAGGGACGGGGGGAGAGGGTGGAAGTTGATGTTGCTGGTCCTTGGGGCACAGCAACAAAAGCAGATCAGTATTAGTAACAGGATATGCCTGCAGCGCAAACTGGAACCTTGTACCTCCTTATCTAGGGGGCAAGTGAGTCTCTCTGTATCGCTTTCCCATACATACCTGATCTGTCCGATAAGATCCTGTTTGTGTCTGAAAGATCTCAGCTTAACAAAAAATCCCCAAGAAACAATCAAGAGCCAGGGAGGCACCAGAGACAGGCCTCACAATGGCACCGGTGACAATGACAGTGATGCTGATGATTATGAGATTATTAATAGCATTTTATACCAACTGTAATAATTTCTGTCATGAATCACTCTGAATTGTTGTGAGAATATGTGTGATTAAGATACTATCGTATCTGAAGATTATGCCTTTGTTAAATGTTTTTCATGACGGAATGGAATGTTGGTTGTTCAGGCCAAAGGGGGGATGTTTTATGATGTTATTTGAAATGTGCCGCTTGGAGGGTGACGCCCGAGGGGAGACTGGTGATTGGCCAGAAGAAGGGAGTAGCCCCTCCCTTTGCATTGTTTATAAATAGGGGGTAAACGATTAGACGGCAGAACGGCCATATCAATCTGGGAGCCGTTCTCCGGACATCGCGAGTCTGTATCTATGCTGTAGATTCGTGATTTTAATAAAAGCCTCTAACACGATGCAGTATGGCAAACTCTTTGTTGACAGCGATAATTGCCACCATTCATCATATACGACATAATGGCACCCAACGTGGGGCTGGTTTGCGTCTCCTCTGTGTTTCCGTCAATCGCCGGGCTAACTCTCTCTGAGGGAAAAAAGGGTGAGTGTTCTTACCGCTTCGGAGTTTGTTAGATTGGATATGACTTGTGTACATTGAGGAGATGTTCCATTATAACCTGGCCTCAGGTGGCGTTGTTGCTGGTCAACTAGAGTCGGCTAAAATTTATCCCAGGGGAAACGGCAGATAATTGGGAGTTTTTAGAGCATGAAACGGTAGGATTTAAGTATTGAAGTGACGATTAAGGCAGATATGCGCATTCTTTAGGGCACTGTACCACTTAAGACCTCCAGGGGGGGCCATTTTAGATGTCGGGCCGACAAATCCGTTTACACGATAGAATGGGTGGACGGTGGGTTTCTTTTTTGTAAAGAGAGCTCGGATTCATGGGGTTTATCTGATTGTAATTATGATTTGACTCTCGTCCGACGGGGTGTTTGATTGGGTCTGATTTCTCGGTGTAATGGTCATTAGTCCCGGTAGCAAAAACGGTAGGATAAATATGTTAAAATTGATAGGGCAGTGCAGGGTTTGTTACATGTTGTAGGCTGTAGTTAGCTAGAGGCTAATGCTACAAGGCTAAATGGGAGTGTGTTTCAGGCTACATGGTACATCGTGGCTAGAGGCTAAAGGCTAATTGTGTTGTGTGCTACATGCTAACGTATCCTTAGAGATTCCATTGCGATGGATTAAAGTCTCTTAAATTTGTCTCTGTCTGTAAGTCAGGTGGTATGTTTTGTGAGCGCTGTTAAATGTTGTTTGACTATAAGGGGGAAATGGGGAATTACAGCTGGACTGTTATTATGTTTGGGGAGAGAGAGTAGAGAATCTTCCTTCCACGGTGAAATTGTATTGAGGAATGGGTATGCGCATGTGTTTAATTTTGCGACACTACAGTACCAAACGTGGGAGTTGGAGTTTATGGCACGAGATTAGGGAACGTTTTGTTTTACGGCACCATGAGGGGATGCTGAGACTCAAGTATGAGGTTAAAATGATATTTGCGCATGCGTGATTTTACGGGGCTAAAAACTACAACATGTGGTTATGTGCTAAGCCTACAAAGCACGGCATTATGGGTAAGGGTCATAGGTCCCATGTGACGCGGCAAGGGATAATAGTCACAGAATAAGAGAGATTTTGGGAAAAAATCTCTTAGGTGTTAAACGGCTGTTGTTCGAACGGGAAACTATTTGGCGAGATGTGGTAAAGTTATAAATCAAATATATGTTGACGGAGTATAATTAATTAAAATAAGACGATTAAAATTAAATGAAATGGTTTGGAGCGATCTATTTAGTAAATGTATGGGGATGCGTTTAATTTTAAAATGATATTTGCGCATGCGTGGGATTCTGCAAAACAACACATTGGTTAAACTGCAGGGAGAGGAACACAGACGACGGAACAAATACGCATAAAGAGATTTTAACACGATGATACTAGTTTAAACTGCGATTGGTTAAAGATTAAACTTGTTTTGTAGCCTATTGAATTTATAAATTAAATATAGGATAACGGATTATAATAGATTGAATTAAATAATTAAATGACGGATTGAAAGCAAAAGGTTTTTGGGCGATCTATAATTAGTCCTGAGTTAAAGTCTTACAGTGAATCATGTAGAACAAACGAATATTGAATGGTTGGAAATACTCAGTGACTGCATTAACGACTAAAATGTTATGTTGTGTCTTTGTTCTTCTGTCATATGAGAGGAACGCTAAGCGAGAGGAGCGAGGAGATACAGGAAGTGATCACGTCACGTGGCAGAGGATCAAGTCAAAAAGGTTTTGGTACTGATTATGGTTACAAAATCTTTCCCTAACAGGATATGTGATGTTGTGACCATTTCGCATAGGCGTGGCAAACTGATTCATTAAAAATTGCATTTTGGAGGCTATGTGCATCACTGGGGTTTAATTACAGATGTGTTGGGAATCCAGGATGGATTGAGGATTCTTCTGTAAATTTATGATAATTAAAGCTAATAGAGCAAGGGGTTAAAGGCTTTGTTTAGGGGTATTTTAGTCTGAAGATGACTAACTTGCATTTATTTGCATTTGATGGGTTGTGGTAAGATATACTCAACACTAATTGATATTGGTGACATAGGAATAGGAATTGGGGTTAATTATTCAGGATGGTTAATGGATTTGTTTAGGGTATATTAAGAATTACAGGGGGGAAGTCTATATAACTTATATAAGTCTAAAATAGGATAGTTCACAATAAAGGAATATAAAGGGCTTGGTATAGGGGAAAATTGAGTAAAATAGTCCTTTTTTTAATCAAAGTAATCAAAGTAGGGTTAGAGTAGTGTTAGGAGAGACTAATGGCAGAAGTTAGTACACCTTTCTCACATATGGATTCAGCAGAAAGACACCCACCTTACGAGAAGGAAGCTTTCAGTGATTATCTAGCATGGTGATTGTGGCATCAGAGATGAAGACGAATACGAGCAGAAACAACGATGAAGATGAATCCAGAAGAAGGAAGGAAAATCGGGATGTCTGGGAACTTAAGGAGAAGAGGATGATGATGATGAGAGGTCATGGGTGGAGGTGACTCTGTGATCAGAAGGAAGTTGGCAATAGAGAAACGAAGAAGGGTACACGAGATTTAATCTCTGATTAAAGTTGAACGAAGAAGGGGACAAGAGATTCGAGTTTTGATGAAGAAAGTGATGAAGATTTGGAGATTAAAGGTGCTTTATTTTCATGAGGAGTTTGTCCTACAAGGACTGGCACAGAAGAAAAGTAAGAAGATGATGGAAGATGATATTTCAAGAACAGAACTTAGAAGATAACCTTTTGAAGAATACTGATAGGTCCACAACGAGAAGAACCGGACGAAGAAAACTCTATCAAATACAACTTATAACTGGTGGTGGAGAAGAAGAAAATAAGTGTTGGTTATGAAGAATCAGAGTGAATCAAATCAACAATCACTGTTACAGCTTTAACTGAACAATATCAAAGGCAATTGTACCAGTCAAGGGGGGACCAGATGTTCCATATCGACTGTCAGTTTCTGGACAGACACAGAATTGGAGAAGAAGAAACAGAGGAAGATCAATGAGCAAGTGAAGATCACCTGTGCTTCAGGTGAACACTAAATATTCTAGAGTGCCGAGAATATCCGGAAGGGGTGCATTGCTGAGAGCCTTGATTAGAGAAGAAGAGAAAATAGCTAACAGTTGAAACAACTGACCATTAGAAGTGATAGTGAATAGGGGAAAACTTATCTGGGTTCAGTCTAAAGAGGTTAAACATATCACTCTGTAAAATAAACTAATTAGGTTAGGATAGGGATTGGAAGTAGTAAAACAGTTTAATTACTCTTAAGGAATCAATTGAGCTCTGCTATAGAAGTCAAAGAGGAAGTAAAAGAGACATACTAATATTAGGACAATATACCTATGGCATTGTTGGGAAAGAGATGCATGGTGTAAATTAAAGTGTACAATAAGATGCACACTAGACGACTGACTGTCTGGTAGAATATTTTACGAAGTAGGGTTTTTTGGGAATCATTTGCTTAAAAGATAATATCATAGGAAGGATGATAATGTATTAGATTGCCTGTTAGACAATTTGTCTGGGAAAAAACTTAATAGGGGTGACTGTTATTTTGGGTTACATTCTTACACTAAGAGATTTGAGGTTAGGCTAAAAGGTGTTTAGTCGGTTTTGCCAAGTCTGTGTGTAATGAGTCAGAAGCAGGTGGGGAACTTTCCCAATCACATATTCCAAAAATTTGGTGGTAAGAGATTTTGTCAATAGATCAGGGGAAAAGGTTTTAAATGTTATGAGAGAAAAGATTAGATTAAAATAAGTTAGGGGTAGGCTAGGTTGAAGGGACTCTGAGACAGTAAGCTAAGTTTCAAAGTTAGTAGTAAGACAGAGAGAGAACAGTGAGGAAGGACATTTTAAAGTTTAGTGGGAAGATATGGTAGGAGTTTAAATCGGTTAGGAGCAGATGCATTGAGAAAGTATGTGTTGCTGAATGATTTGAGGGTGATTGAGTATCTATATTTACAGTTTCCAGCAGGGAGATCAATGTCATTATAGGTGTATTTTGTGTAATCAAAAGTTTAAAGTTTAGAGGTAGAACTGAAAGGGGGAAAAAGTGACACTAGGGGTGATGGATGGAAGTACAAGGAAAGAGTTCAGAGCTTAGGGGAAAACTAGGGATGAGGTAGTAACAATAATGACATCAACACGTGAGTCTATTAAAATAACAGGTAGAAGTAATTTAACTCTTTCAACATTGATAGTTATTAAAGCCATAAATATAGCGCATTTGATTAAGGGTCCAGCATCAATTATAGGGGGAAAATACTGTTATGAGGGGTAGGAGAATAATAATTATAATATGCCATTTAGGATGATGACGTTTCTTTCACAGAGAGAGAGAGAGAGAGATAATTAGGGAGGATAAGTATTGGTAGCAGGATCAGAAGTAGGAGCTGTTGCACCTACTCAAATAAGGGATTATTTTGCGTAAGGTTACAGATAAAGATCAGGGAGAATATGTGTATTTATCTAGTGAAAGCATAGAAATTTGTTCCGGTTAAGAATTATTGGTTAAAGGGCTATGTAATTTGTAAGGTGATGCTTATAATGGAAGATTTGAAGTCTGTAAAACTTTCCACAGTCACAGAGGGAGTTAAGGATAAGTTTATTACAGTAGTCACTCCAACAGGGAATAATCGAATAGGATGTTGGTAGTTTCCCACTAGAGGGAATTAAGGGTTTTAATTCATCAACTAAATCCACAACGTTAATGGTAACTTTGGGAAGGGATTAATGATATGATGGTAATAGCAAATGTAGGAAGGATGACAACAACTTTTCTGAAATTAAAGGAGGCAGCAAGAGAGACTCAGGGGTTCAGGTTACTACGAATAGGGTTAAAAAAGTAGAGCAGATAGTAGTAGAGAGCAATATAGATTAATCTGAAATGGAGAAGAGAGATTCATCATGGAAGCTGCAGGATGAGGTCTTTTGATTTTGATGACGGAGGGGGGGGGGCATCTGATCAGTGCTGCTCGTTCCTCTGTTGTGGAAATTAGAGATAGATTAACTCATTCTGTAAGAATCAGTGAGGAATCTTGAGGGTCCATGTCTGTTGAGAATTCCATCCCGGACCTGTTAGACGGTTGCGCAGCCTCTGTCAGGTGTGGATCAGTCTTGAGCTTTGTCATGACTGTGGAATTGGCAACAGTCATTGACAGATAAAATAATGTTGTTGTCAAAACAGTAGGGTTTAAGTGTTCTTGGGTGAAGGGATTACCCTATGGGAATTGTTAGATGTAAAGTCAGGTAACAGGGGAAACCTGAAGTATTCAGGTGAAATATTGAGGGATAAAAGTTGTTTTTGCTCTAATAAAACATATGAGGTAAGGGGTATGTTTATGGGAAGATCAGTGTGATAAATTTGGATAAGCATGACCTTAAGGGTAGTAATGACAAATAATAGGTTACTTTTTATATATCAGGTAGTAAGAAGAGCAGGACTATATTCTTACCCTATGGGGGATAGGATGTTGTTACAGGTCAACGTTGAAGCTTCCATAGGAGGTTTTACCATTATAAGAGGGATAGCATTGGACACAGCTAAATCTAGGGTTAAAAGGGGGACATTACATTTACATTTCAGTCATTTAGCAGACACATGGCGACATGTCATAGTCTTCAAGCCTATCATTGAAGAATAAGTTTAAGGGAGAAGGGGGGACTTCATTCATGGTATGGTGTAACATTTGGGAAGATAATATTGATAAATATTAGTTATACTGTGAGTCCAGATAGTTCAGATAATATCACTGGGGTTATAGATGCATTATAAGGGATGCATTTGAAAGGATTTGGTTGCAAGATCAATTAGGCCAGTAGGGGCAGTGATGGGTCAGATTCTAGTTTAAGCTTTGATAACACTGTGTGATGTTTGTACTGACTTTTGAGAAAGTTATGAGATTGAGATAGGTTGGAGAAGTGGTGCCTGGAGACAACACTCAGATGCCGGTGTTGACTGTTCCGGATCTGGACGAAGACGGACGAGGGGGTCTAGATGGACTACTGAATGGATAAATATCCTTTTTGATTATTTGATCATTTTATTTTTATTGTTTCAAGGAAAACATTTTTTTTTTTAGTATGATTTTAGTATGATTTATGAATCAAGGGGGGGATAGGTTAATGTGATTCATACATCATTTATGTATCATTTTTTAAATTCTTAGGTGAAATGGAGGTTTAATTTGAAAGTGGTTGTTTTGCAAAGGATACTGTTTGGTCGGTTATTTTCTTGTCATTCCAGAAGCATGTGGGAGAACATGTGGAGATTGGAATACTCAAACAAAGACAATATGAAGGGACAATATGACTGGAGGAGATGAAACAAGGATGGTGTGGCTGATTCCATCATCAACAAGTTCATTGGAAGAGGACACTACAGGGAGAGGAAGTGTAGTGGACTACATTCCAGTGTTTGCAATGAAATATAGACATATTTGATGTGTAATACATAATTGTGTCATATTCTTAGGTATTGATTTTAGTAGAATGATGTTTGATGTTATTGAATGCAGATGAGGATCTTAGATGCTTTTGTTTATTTCGATGGGGTTAGGGACAGAAGGTTTAAGCAGGGAGAGATTCCCTTTCAGGTCCTATGGGTTGACCAGCCTGAGAGTGGATATTTATGGATAGGATTTTGTTTACATGGGTATTTAATTACATCATAGTTTCAAATGCATTTA
>NC_139988.1:6124667-6147328 GCF_964263955.1 Coregonus lavaretus
CAGGTACTGCACCACAGACACTGGGAGGGTCTCCAGTCTGCAGGGACTGCACAACAGACACTGGGAGGGTCTCCAGTCTACACTTACTGCACAACAGACACTGGGAGGGTCTCCAGTCTACACTTACTGCACAACAGACACTGGGAGGGTCTCCAGTCTGCAGGGACTGCACAACAGACACTGGGAGGGTCTCCAGTCTACACTTACTGCACAACAGACACTGGGAGGGTCTCCAGTCTACACTTACTGCACAACAGACACTGGGAGGGTCTCCAGTCTACACTTACTGCACAACAGACACTGGGAGGGTCTCCAGTCTACACTTACAGCACAACAGACACCAAACTGGGACGGTCTCCAGTCTGCAGGTACTGCACCACAGACACTGGGATGGTCTCCAGTCTGCAAGCACTGCACCACAGACACCACATTGGGATGGTCTCCAGTCTACTCTTACTGCACCACAGACACTACCCTGGAACGGTGTCCAGGCAACACGTACTGCAAAACAGACACACTGGGACGGTGTCCAGTCTGCAAGCACTGCACCACAGACACCACCCTGGGACGGTCTCCAGTCTACAAGTACTGCACCACAGACACCACACTGGGACGGTATCCAGTCTACAAGCACTGCACCACAGACACATTGGGACAGTATCCAGTCTACACGTACTGCACAACAGACACCACACCGGCACGCTCTCCAGTCTACACGTACTGCACCACAGACACAACACTGGGATGGTCTCCAGTCTAGAAGCACTGCACCACAGACACAATGGGACGGTCTCCAGTCTACAAGCACTGCACAACAGACACACTGGGATGGTCTCCAGTCTACAAGTACTGAACCACAGACACACTTGAACAGTCTCCAGTCTACAAACACTGCACCACAGACACACTGGGATGGTCTCCAGTCTACAAACACTGCACCACAGACACACTGGGATGGTCTCCAGTCTACATGTACTGCACCACAGACACACTGGGATGGTCTCCAGTCTACAAGCACTTCACCACAGACACACTGGGATGGTCTCCAGTCTACAAATACTGCACCACAGACACACTTGAACAGTCTCCAGTCTACAAACACTGCACCACAGACACACTGGGATAATCTCCAGTCTACATGTACTGCACCACAGACACACTGGGATGGTCTCCAGTCTACATGTACTGCACCACAGACACACTGGGACGGTCTCCAGTCTACACTTACTGCACAACAGACACTGGGAGGGTCTCCAGTCTACACTTACTGCACAACAGACACTGGGAGGGTCTCCAGTCTACACTTACTGCACAACAGACACTGGGAGGGTCTCCAGTCTACACTTACAGCACAACAGACACCAAACTGGGACGGTCTCCAGTCTGCAGGTACTGCACCACAGACACTGGGATGGTCTCCAGTCTGCAAGCACTGCACCACAGACACCACATTGGGATGGTCTCCAGTCTACACTTACTGCACCACAGACACTACCCTGGAACGGTGTCCAGGCAACACGTACTGCAAAACAGACACACTGGGACGGTGTCCAGTCTGCAAGCACTGCACCACAGACACCACCCTGGGACGGTCTCCAGTCTACAAGTACTGCACCACAGACACCACACTGGGACGGTATCCAGTCTACAAGCACTGCACCACAGACACATTGGGACAGTATCCAGTCTACACGTACTGCACAACAGACACCACACCGGCACGCTCTCCAGTCTACACGTACTGCACCACAGACACAACACTGGGATGGTCTCCAGTCTAGAAGCACTGCACCACAGACACAATGGGACGGTCTCCAGTCTACAAGCACTGCACAACAGACACACTGGGATGGTCTCCAGTCTACAAGTACTGAACCACAGACACACTTGAACAGTCTCCAGTCTACAAACACTGCACCACAGACACACTGGGATGGTCTCCAGTCTACAAACACTGCACCACAGACACACTGGGATGGTCTCCAGTCTACATGTACTGCACCACAGACACACTGGGATGGTCTCCAGTCTACAAGCACTTCACCACAGACACACTGGGATGGTCTCCAGTCTACAAATACTGCACCACAGACACACTTGAACAGTCTCCAGTCTACAAACACTGCACCACAGACACACTGGGATAATCTCCAGTCTACATGTACTGCACCACAGACACACTGGGATGGTCTCCAGTCTACATGTACTGCACCACAGACACACTGGGACGGTCTCCAGTCTACAAGCACTTCACCACAGACACACTGGGATGGTCTCCAGTCTACATGTACTGCACCACAGACACACTGGGACGGTCTCCAGTCTGTCATGACTGACACAATCTGGAGTGAAATCTCTTTTCCTTTCCTCGGCTCAGTCCCTTCTCTCCCGTCACCCCCACCTCACTGGCCTAGCCATCACAACCATCTACCTCCTCTTCTTCTGCACTGCAATCCGAGATGGGTGTTGGGTTGCAAACAGTCATGTTCAGCGGAGTCTGAGACTTCTATTTTGAAGCCCAGCTATAAACAATGTGCAGATTGGGTTCCAGAGAAAACAAATGGACTAACTGCAGAAAATCCATTAGCCATCAATAAACATTGAACTGCAGCGGAACATAGCTCCATTCTCAGATTGCCTTGCATGCTCATAGTTGACCTTTGTAGCTGGAGGCAATGAATTATTAGAAGTGCTGTCTGTGCATGTCAAGGATATCACTGAAGGACCACTAATGTTTTTTGTTGATAGATTAGGCTTTTCAGAAACTAACTTTCATTTTGCCATACTAAGGTAGTACTTGGGCTGGCGCAGCAAACAACTTTCAATATAAGGCAATAGCAAACTGACAAATACCAGTTTAGTCAGCTTTTCACACTCCCTATTCCTGTTTTACATTTAGTGCTAACCTTTATTGGCACAAAGCAATGATTTTCTATGGAGTCTGAGTGGGGATGAATGGCTGTGGTTAATGTGCGTAATTGAATTCAGGAGGCAGCTGCAGCCCCTCTCCCCCTGTGGAGTCTGAGTCTGTGTGTTACGCTATGGTTAAACCCAGCACTCAGAGAAACAAAACACGACTAAGGGAGTGGAAGAAACAAAAATTATTTTAATAAAAGTTCAATTTGTCTTGTCCAAAAACAACTGAAGAAAAGGAACAGAGTGGGCTAGTCGGCTCCGGAGGAAGGAGAGGCTGAGGCAGGCAGGCAGGCAGGCAGGCAGGCATGCAGGTATGTCTGAACTGAAGACAAAACAAACGACAGGTTAAGGAGAGTAAAAAGCCAGGCTGAAGACAAAGACAATTTAACTTTACTGGTGAGCCAAGTTACCGCTCTAGTAAGAACAACGATCTGGCGCCGGTGGAGAGCCATGCCCAGGAATTAGTAGTGCAGGTTGATGAGAGAATAGGATGCAGCTGCGTAGGCAGGAATCACTGGAAACAACCCGCAGCTGCACAGGAGAGGCAGATCCTGAGCACGCCCCCCGATCCACTCCAGACACACCCACATAATGGGGACAAACACACATACAGATACAACAGACAAAGAGGGGACAAAACAAGGAGGAAGGGAAACAGAAAAGGGAGAGACAAGCTGCCCACATAACAGTACCCCCCCCTCAATGGTCGCCACCTGGCGACCCACCAGGCCTGTCAGGGTTGTCGTGATGGAAGTCCGTGATCAGCTGAGGATCCAACACAAAACGCTTAGGGACCCAAGACCTCTCCTCTGGTCCATAACCTTCCCAATCGACTAGGTATTGGAGACCCCTACCCCGCCTCCGAGAGTCCAGGAGCCTACTGACGGTGTAGGCCGGATGGTCGTCAATGAGGCGAACAGGTGGAGGTGGATCTGCCGGCGGACACAAAAGGCTGGAGGACACAGGTTTTAGTTGGGAGACGTGGAAAGTAGGGTGTATCTTCATGGCTGAAGGCAACTTCAAACGAACCGCAGCGGGGTTAACGATGGACTCCACCACAAACTGACCTAGGTACCGAGGAGACAGCTTGCGTGATTTGGTACGAAGAGGTACGTTCTTAGATGACAGCCAAACTTCTTGACCAGGATGAAACACAGGTGCGGGAGTCCTGCTCCTATCCGCTGTCGTCTTGTTCCTGTCGGTGGTCCGAAGCAACGCTTCCCGAGCGTCGCTCCACACTCTCTGGCAGCGGCGGAGGTTCTCCTGAACCGAAGGAACAGCCAATTCCTTCTCATGAGCAGGAAACAGAGGGGGTTGATAACCCATGGTAACTTCGAAGGGTGAAAGGCCGGTGGCAGAGGTGGTGAGGGAGTTGTGGGCGTACTCTATCCAAGGCAGATGTTTGGCCCAGGATGATGGATGTTGAGCAGCCACACAACGAAGGGTTGCTTCGAGGTTTTGATTGGCTCTTTCTGTTTGACCGTTGGTCTGGGGATGAAACCCTGAGGACAGACTAACGGAAGCACCCAAAGCAGAACAGAAAACCTTCCAAACACGGGAAGTAAACTGTGGGCCTCTATCAGATACGATGTCCACAGGTATTCCATGGGGACGGAATACATGTTGGACTAGGAGGTCCGCTGTCTCACTGGCAGACGGTAATTTTGGTAATGCTATATAGTGAACAGATTTAGAGAATCTGTCCACAATGGTAAGTATAGTATCATTACCTTCAGACTTGGGTAGGCCGGTGACAAAATCCATGGCTATGTGGGACCAGGGACGGCTGGGAACTGGGAGGGGTAGCAGCAGCCCCGAAGGGGACTGATGGGAGGCTTTGCCCCGAGCACAGGTTGAACAGGCTGCCACAAAAGCCCGAACGTCAGTTTCCATTGAAGGCCACCAAAAATGTCTCCTAAGCAGCATCAACGTGCGTCTCATCCCAGGGTGACCAGCAAAACGGGAGGTGTGAATCCACTGCAACACCTGAGACCGGACCGTCTAGGGAACAAAGAGTAGGTTGGGAGGTCCATCACCCGGTCCCGGGTCCGTGGCAAGTGCAGTCTTCACAAGAGACTCGATCTCCCACTGTACTGCCGCCACGACGCATGAGGAAGGTAGGACTGCCTCAGGCTCGCTGGTCTCCGAAGGGTCAGCAAACTGGCGGGACAAAGCATCTGGTTTAACATTTCTTGACCCCGGTCTGTATGTAAGAATAAAGTTAAACCTACTAAAAAACAGGGCCCATCTGGCTTGGCGTGAGTTGAGTCTCTTAGTGGCTTGGATGTAAGCCAAGTTTTTGTGGTCTGTCCAGACCACAAACGGCAGTTCAGCTCCATCCAGCCAGTGCCGCCATTCTTCCAGTGCTAGCTTGACCGCCAGCAGTTCCCGGTTTCCAACGTCGTAATTCCGTTCTGTGGGTGACAATTTCTTGGAGAAAAAAGCACAGGGGTGAAGCTTTTGGTCAGTGGGGGAGCGCTGGGAGAGGACTGCTCCCACACCTGAGTCAGACGCGTCCACCTCCACAATAAACTGCAGAGAGGTATTGGGGTGTATCAACACGGGGGAGGTGGAAAACAGTTCCTTCAAAACCCCTACCGCCTGCTCTGCCTCAGGGGACCACAGAAAAGGGACTTTTGGGGATGTGAGTCTAGTAAGGGGTGCCACCACTTTACTAAAACCCTTAATGAATCTATGGTAGAAGTTAGCAAAGCCCAAAAATCATTGAAGTTGCTTACGGGTGGTGGGTGTGGGCCATTCCGTCACTGCCCGGATCTTCTCGGGGTCCGCCTTCACCTGCCCGCTCTCAATGATGAAACCAAGGAACGATGTAGACTGTTTGTGGAACTCACACTTTTCTGCTTTGACGTACAGCTTATTCTCCAAGAGCCGTTGAAGGACTTGACGGACGTGTGACTCATGCTCCTCGGGTGACTTGGAAAAAACAAGAATATCATCCAGGTATACAAAGACAAAACGGTTCAAAAAATCCCTAAGAACATCGTTCACCATGGCTTGGAATACAGCAGGGGCGTTTGAGAGCCCAAAGGGCATGACCAAATACTCAAAATGCCCCAGTGGAGTGTTGAAAGCGGTTTTCCACTCATCTCCCTTTCGGATTCTGACAAGGTGATAAGCGTTCCTGAGGTCGAGCTTGGAGAAAACTGTGGCGCTATGCAGAGGTTCAACAGCTGAGTTGATGAGTGGAAGGGGATACTTGTTTTTAACAGTTATGTTGTTTAAACCCCTGAAATCGATACAGGGGCGTAACGACTTGTCTTTCTTTTCCACGAAAAAGAAACCTGCACCCAAAGGAGACGACGAGGGACGGATTATGCCCGAGAGTCACCAATATACTGCTCCATTGCCTCTCTTTCCGGTCGGGACAGATTGTATAAGCGACTAGAGGGCAAGGGAGCACCAGGAAGCAGTTCAATAGGGCAATCATAAGGCCTATGTGGTGGTAGAGACAGAGCCTTGTCCTTACTGAAAACCCCCGCTAAGTCATGGTATTCTTTGGGGACAGATGACAGATCGAGAGGAGCTGAGGGATGAGTTGGGTTACACTTAGTGGGGGGAACCGCTGATCTAAGGCACTCTGAATGGCAGTTAGTGCTCTAACTGAGAATGGTGTGACGTGTCCAATCAATTTGTGGGTTGTGAAGAGCCAACCAGGGGAAGCCAAGGATTAGGGAGGTAGCTGAGCCAGACATAACTCTTAACTGAATGCTTTCACAATGATTGCCAGAAATCACTAGGGAAACGGGGGTGGTTTGATGAGTTATCTCCGCGAGGAGGCGCCCATCAAGGGCTGTGACCCGAATGGGGGTAGGTAGTGGCTCCATGGGGATATGAGCTTGTGTAACGAACTGGTGGCTAATAAAGTTGTCTTCTGCACCTGAGTCTATGAGAGCTGAGAGTGGCAGGGAATGACTCTGGAAACATAAGGTTACAGGTACTTGTAATCGGGGAATGATGGGTTCAGGATCTAACTCTGGGCTCGCAAGTAGACCCACCGTTACGAGCGAGCCTTGTCTTTTGGTCGCTTAGGGCATGTAGCCAGAATATGTGTGGCGTCTCCACAGTACAGGCACTCACCCGCCTGGAGGCGCCGTTGCCGCTCTGCTGGAGGTAGTCGAGCTCGACCCACTTGCATTGGTTCCTCCTCTGTGCTCGGGATGGGATCAGGAACAAGAAGCTGCCGGCCCCGGGGAGGCGAGACTCGAGTGGTTGAAGGCTGGGGAACTCGTCCTCCTAGATGTGGCCGACCGCCTCTCTCCCGACGCCTCTCCCGCAACCGGTTGTCTAGCTTAATGGACAGGGAAACGAGAGAATGTAAATCATGTGGCTCATCACGAGTAGCCAGTTCATCCTTAATGGCTTCATTCAAACCGTTTAGAAATGCTCCTTGAAGTGCCACATTGTTCCACTTGGAGTCCGCTGCCAACGTTCAGAACTCAATAGAGTACTCAGCCACACTGTTAGAACCTTGCCTTAAATTAAAAAGTATCTTGGAGGAATTACCCACATGGTCAGGATGGTCAAAAACAGTCTTCAATTTAGCAGAAAAATCAGCAAAAGTCAATCCAGTCAAAGTTTGATTTGAGCACACAGCCTCAGCCCAAACCAGAGCTCTCCCTCTTAACAGCCCCAGAACATAGTGTACCTTAGAGGAATCAGTAGAAAACGACAGTGGTCTCTGCCGAAAAATCAAGTCACACTGAAGCAAAAATCCCCGGCACTTGTCCAATTCTCCATTGAACGGTTCAGGCGACGTGACAGGGGGTTCCCGATGGAACGAAGCCTGCATAATGTCAGAGGAAACAACTTGGGGTGCATCAAACTGGGGGTCAGAGAGAGATGGAGAACTGATAACAGACAATTTAGAGACTTGTGTAGTTAACTGAGTCACCTGGTTCAGCAGTTGATGATTATCTTCCAAAAGAGTCCGAATCAATTGGTCATGCTGTCCTAGCAACGTTCCTTGAGCCTGGACAGCTTGTTGGAAACTGTCTTCGTTTGCCCCGTGCTGTTTCTCTGTTGGGTCCATGGCCAGATCGTTCTGTTACGCT
This sequence comes from Coregonus lavaretus, assembly GCF_964263955.1. Taxonomy (NCBI): domain Eukaryota; kingdom Metazoa; phylum Chordata; class Actinopteri; order Salmoniformes; family Salmonidae; genus Coregonus; species Coregonus lavaretus. Next base: position 6,132,656 of record NC_139988.1, read on the forward strand.
ATGGTTAAACCCAGCACTCAGAGAAACAAAACACGACTAAGGGAGTGGAAGAAACAAAAATTATTTTAATAAAAGTTCAATTTGTCTTAGTCCAAAAACAACTGAAGAAAAGGAACAGAGTGGGCTAGTCGGCTCCGGAGGAAGGAGAGGCTGAGGCAGGCAGGCAGGCAGGCAGGCAGGCAGGCAGGTATGTCTGAACTGAAGACAAAACAAACGACAGGTTAAGGAGAGTAAAAAGCCAGGCTGAAGAAAAAGACAATTTAACTTTACTGGTGAGCCAAGTTACCGCTCTAGTAAGAACAACGATCTGGCGCCGGTGGAGAGCCATGCCCAGGAATTAGTAGTGCAGGTTGATGAGAGAATAGGATGCAGCTGCGTAGGCAGGAATCACTGGAAACAACCCGCAGCTGCACAGGAGAGGCAGATCCTGAGCACGCCCCCCGATCCACTCCAGACACACCCACATAATGGGGACAAACACACATACTGATACAACAGACAAAGAGGGGACAAAACAAGGAGGAAGGGAAACAGAAAAGGGAGAGACAAGCTGCCCACATAACACTGTGGCCACGATGAAAACCCAGGATGGGGTCAGGAAGACCAGGCCTCCTCCATCTGCTCCCGGGCTGGGACTCTGGGCCCTGGGTCCTAGGTCTGGGTCTGTGGTCTGGGGTGGGATCCTGTGGCTTGCTGGCTGGCAGTGTGGGAGAGCTACGGCAGGGTCCTGGAGAGCGTCTGCAGCCTGCAGGGTGTGGTGTCCTCTTGTATCCACCAGGCTGGGCTTCCGGGGCTGAGGGAAAGGAGAGGTGGAGAGGTCTGATCCATTTGATTTCAGAGGTGAAATAGATCCCACATCTGTAAGGCCTTGCTACTGAATCTGTATACCATATACAGTATCAGTCAAAAGTTTGGACACACCTACTCATTCAAGGGTTTTTCTTTATTTTTACTATTTTCTACATTGTAGAATAGTAGTGAAGATGTCAAAACTATGAAAAAACACATATGGAATCATGTAGTAACCAAAAAAGTGTTAAACAAATCAAAATATATTTTAGATTCTTCAAAGTAGCCACCATGTGCCTTGATGACAGCTTTGCACACTCTTCTACAATGTAGAAATGAGTCAAAATAAAGAAAAACCCTTGAATGAGTAGGTGTGCTCAAACTTTTGACTGGTAGTGTATATAAATCATAGTTAACACTACAATTATTTATGAGAATGTATGAACTGCTCTTGTTTTGTTTCTGTTTTTATTTATATTTATTGCATTTATTGACTATAGAACTGGAAAAAGATATATGTACAAAATGTGTTAGTCCTAGTTTTATCTCTGGTACAAGATGGTGCTTCAGTGTCATCCCCTGAGGCTGAGGTGTGCCATGGCTGTATCAATACCAGGTTCAGGGACACTTCAGATTTGGTTAGAGCATGCAGTATGGTGAGAGGAACCAGGGCATGGTGGATTTGAAATATAAAAGCGGAACTTTGAGTTGCTTTTTAAAGAGAGTATGGTAACTGTCTATGCTGGAGGACATGAGGTTGTCATGGGGAGGGGTCATGGGGAGGTTGTCATGGGGAGGTTGTCATGGGGAGGGGTCATAGGGAGGTTGTCATGGGGAGGTTTTCATGGGGAGGGGTCATGGGGAGGGGTGATGGGGAGGTTGTCATGGGGAGTTATACATGATACATGGCTGATAGTGCATCTGTCTTTTAACCCAATGTTGTCTTGAGTCCCACCACTAAGTGCTACTACATGTAGCCTAGTGTTTTTGATTGAAGAAATGTACTGCTGAATCACCATGTCATGGGTTAGGCTTTTATTCACTGAGGGACCAGCAGCACACCCTGTCCAGCCATCACTGCCCATCAGGCTGGGGGTCGCTATGCTTTGCCCATGTGATATGTGACCGCCTGGTACGAGTGCCTGGTATTGGCCTTGCATCAACCGACCTGGCAAACGCTCCATAAATATGATATGACATTTCTGCAGCTCCGGGAACAGCAGGGGCTTCACTTTCACTGGCATCAGGTAATGTGATCACTGTGCATTATCACCCTGTATTTAACCTACTTTTGGACATATTAGTGCGATCTGGTTTTAACGTGAAACTCATCACCCAGTCACCCTAACACACATTTTACAGATGGCTTCTCAACAACAAGCAGTGTATAAAAATATCCTTCGGCCATCTACGTTCTGAAATGCCATTGGTCCAGACTGGGCCCATGTGCGTAAGCTTGACCAATAGGAGGGCCCGTGGAGAATTAGGATCGTGTTACCTGTGTGGCTGCTGGGTGATTTAGAGAGGCGTTGGTATTTATAGGTGTCATAGAGAGAAGGTCAGAGTACTGAGTGAAAACTTCAGCCCACTGTTTCACAGAAAAGCCTGCTTGTTAAATGTGCACATTAACACATACAGTGTATTGAGAAAGTATTCAGACCCCTTCCCTTTTTCCACATTTTGTTACATTCCAGCCTTATTCAAAAATGTAGTTAATGCATTTTTTCCCTCATCAATCTACACATACCCCATAATGACAAAGCGAAAACAGGTTTTTAGAAATGTTTGCAAATGTATTAATAATAACAATCTGAAATACCTTATTTACATAAGTATTCAGAACCTTTGCTATTAGACTTGAAATTGAGCTCAGGTGCATCCTATTTCCATTGATCATCCTTGAGACGTTTCTACAACTTCATTGGAGTCCAACTGTGGTAAATTCAAATCATTCTGCATGAATTGAAAAGACACACACCTGTCTATATAAGGTGCCACGGTTGACAGTTCATGTCAGAGCAAAAACCAAGCCATAAGGTCGAAGGAATTATCCGTAGGGCTCCGAGACAGGATTGTGTTGAGGCACAGATCTAGGGAAGGGTACCAAAAAATGTCTGCAGCATTGAAGGTCCCCAAGAACACAGTGGCCTCCATCATTCATAAATGTAAGAAGTTTGGAACCACCAAGACTCTTCCTAGAGCTGGTCGCACTGGTCCACACACACACACACGTAGGCATGTACTCATGTACACACACAGATCTGCTGTAATGTTCACATGGCCAGGGTTCTGTCCGTCTCAATGAAATCTCTTGAGAATAAATCAAGACTTACTTATTGCGCAATTTATGTCAATTCAAATGGAGTGGAACCGAAATCAAACGTACTCGTTCAGTCCGAGGCGATAAAGTGCATATTTGCTCAGTTCTGTAATATGGTCAATTTCCCCATGAAACTCTCACCCCAATAAAGAGCTACTCAGAACACAATGGAGGTGCCACACGTCGGACTGGACCCGGACCAGTGCTGACACTGTCCTCGTCCAAGTAGGGAGAGAAATGGAAAACACAGCCAGAGTTACTGTCAGCAGACATATTAAAAGAGGGAGAGACATTCCCATGGCCAGACACCACTGGTCTCTCTGCTCTTCTCCTGTATGTCTGTTTAAATTGAAAGCTCAGAGCCAGTTCTGCTGCTATTCAGCTGTGAATAGGATGAAAGGTCTGTATGTATAGTGTGCATTCGGAAAGTATTCTGACCACTTGACCTTTTCCACATTTTGTTACATTACAGCCTTATTCTAAAATGGTTAGTTTTTTAAAGAATCCTCAGCAATCTACACATAATGACAAAGGGAAAAAAAGGTTTTTAGAAATGTTTGCAAATGTATTAAAATAAAAAACAGAAAAACCTTATTTAAATATGTATTCAGACCCTTTGCTATGAGACTCGAAATTGAGCTCAGGTGCATCCTGTTTCCATTGATCATCCTGGAGATGTTTCTACAACTTAATTGGAGTCCACCTGTGGTAAATTAAATGGACTGGACATGATTTGGAAAGGCACACACCTGTCTATATAAGGTCCCACAGTTGACAGTGCATGTCAGAGCAAAAACCAAGCAATGAGGTTCGAGACAGGATTGTGTCTAGGCACAGATCTGGGAAAGGTTACCAAAAAAGGTCTGCAGCACTGAAGGTCCCCAAGAACAACGTGGCCTCCATCATTCTTAAATGTATGAAGTTTGGAACCACCAAGACTCTTCCTAGAGCTTGGCGCCCATCCAAACTGAGCAATTGGGGGAGAAGGGCCTTGGTCAGGGTGGTGACCAAGAACCCGATGGTCACTCTGACAGAGCTCCAGAGTTCCTCTGTGGAGATGGGAGAACCTTCCAGAAGGACAACCATCTCTGCAGCACTTCACCAATCAGGCCTTTATGGTAGAGTGGCCAGACGGAAGCCACTCCTCAGTAAAAGGCACTTGTCAGTAAAAGGCACTTGGAGTTTGCCGAAAGGCACCTAAAGGACTGTCAGACCATGAGAAACAAGATTATCTGGTTTGATGAAACCAAGATGTAACTCTTTGGCCTCAATATCAAGTGTCAATTCTGGAGGGAACCTGGCACCATCGCTACGGTGAAGCATGGTGGTGGCAGCATCATGCTGTGTGGATGTTTTTCAGCGGCAGGGACTGAGATACTAGTCAGGATCAAGGGAAAGATGAACGGAGCAAAGTACACAGAGATCCTTGATGAAAACCTGCTCCAGAGAGCTCAGTACCTCAGACTGGGGCAAAGGTTCACCTTCCAACAGGACAGCAACCCTAAGCACACAGCCAAGACAATGCAGGAGTGGCTTTGGGACAAGTTTTTGAATGTCATTGAGTGGCCCAGCCAGAGCCCGGACTTGAACCTGATGGAACATCTCTGGAGAGACCTGAAAATAGCTGTGCAGTGACGCGCCCCATCCAACCTGACAGAGCTTGAGAGGATCTGCAGAGAAGAATGGGAGAAACTCCCCAAATACAGGTGTGCCAAGCTTGTAGAGTCATACCCAAGAAGACTCGAGGCTGTAATTGCTGCCAAAGGTGCTTCAACAAAGTACTGAGTAAAGGGTCTGAATACTTGTGTATTGCGGCCTCCGACCGCAAGGCACTACAGAGGGTGGTGCGTACGGCCCAGTACATCACTGGGGCCAAGCTTCCTGCCATCCAGGACCTCTATACCAGGCAGTATCAGAGGAAGGCCCTAAAAATTGTCAAAGACTCCAGCCACCCTAGTCATAGACTGTTCTCTCTGCTACCGCACGGCAAGCGGTACCGGAGTGTCAAGTCTAGGTCCAAGAGGCTTTTAAACAGCTTCTACCCCCAAGCCATAAGACTCCTGAACATCTAATCAAATGGCTACCCAGACTATTTGCATTGCCCCCCCCCCCCCCCCTCTTTTACGCTGCTGCTACTCTCTGTTTATTATCTATGCATAGTCACTTTAATAACACTACCTACATGTAAACTCAGCAAAAAAAGAAAAATGTCCTCTCACTGTCAACTGCGTTTATTTTCAGCAAACTTAACATGTGTAAATATTTATATGAACATAACAAGATTCAACAACTGAGACATAAACTGAACAAGTTCCACAGACATGTAACTAACAGAAATGGAATAACGTGTCCCTGAACAAAGGGGGGGGGGGGTCAAAATCAAAAGTAACAGGCAGTATCTGGTGTGGCCACCAGCTGCATTAAGTACTGCAGTGCATCTCCTCATGGACTGAACCTGATTTGCCAGTTCCTGCTGTGAGATGTTACCCCACCCTTCCACCAAGGCAACTGCAAGTTCCCTGACATTTCTGGGGGGAATGGCCCTAGCCCTCACCCTCCGATCCAGCAGGTCCCAGACGTGCTCAATGGGATTGAGATCCGGGCTCTTCGCTGGCCATGGCAGAACACTGACATTCCTGTCTTGCAGGAAATTACGCACAGAACGAGCAGTATGGCTGGTGGCATTGTCATGCTGGAGGGTCATGTCAGGATAAGCCTGCAGGAAGGGTACCATATGAGGGAGGAGGATGTCTTCCCTGTAACGCACAGCATTGAGATTGCCCTCAATGACAAAAAGCTCAGTCCGATGATGCTGTGACACACCGCCCCAGACCATGACGCACCTCCAAATCGATCCCGCTCCAGAGTACAGGCCTCGGTGTAACGCTCATTCCTTTGACGATAAATGCGAATCCGACCCTCACCCCTGGTGAGACAAAACCGCGACTCGTCAGTGAAGAGCACTTTTTGCCAGTCCTGTCTGGTCCAGCGACGGTGAGTTTGTGCCCATAGGCGACGTTGTTGCGGTGATGTCTGGTGAGGACCTGCCTTACAACAGGCCTACAAGCCCTCAGTCCAGCCTCTCTCAGCCTATTGTGGACAGTCTGAGCACTGATGGAGGGATTGTGCGTTCCTGGTGTAACTCGGACAGTTGTTGTTGCCATCCTGTACCTGTACCACAGGTGTGATGTTCGGATGTACCGATCCTGTGCAGGTGTTGTTACACGTGGTCTGCCACTGCGAGGACGATCAGCTGTCCGTCCTGTCTCCCTGTAGCGCTGTCTTAGGCGTCTCACAGTACGGACATTGCAATTTATTGCCCTGGCCACATCTGCAGCCGTCAAGCCTCCATGCAGCATGCCTAAGACACATTCACGCAGATGAGCAGGGACCCTGGGCATCTTTCTTTTGGTGTTTTTCAGAGTCAGTAGGCCTCTTAAGTGTCCTAATTTTTCATAACTGTGACCTTAATTGCCTACCGTCTGTAAGCTGTTAGTGTCTTAACGACCGTTCCACAGGTGCATGTTCATTAATTGTTTATGGTTCATTGAACAAGCATGGGAAACAGTGTTTAAACCCTTTTCAATGAAGATCTGTGAAGTTATTTGGATTTTTACGAATTATCTTTGAAAGACAGGGTCCTGAAAAAGGGACGTTTCTTTTTTTGCTGAGTTTACATATTACCTAAATTACCTCGACTAACCGGTGCCTCCGCACATTGACTCGGTACCGGTACCCCCTGTATATAGCCTCGCTATTGTTATTTTTACTGCTGCTCTTTAATTATTTGTTACTTTTATTTTGTATTATATTATATTGTATTATTTTGTGATTTTTTGGTATTCTTTCTTAAAACTGCATTGTTGGTTAAGGGCTTGTACGTAAGCATTTCACTGTAAGGTCTACACCTGTTGTATTCGGTGCATGTGACAAATACAATTTGATTTGATTTGATTTGACTTGTGTATATGTGATATTTCCGTGATTTATTTGTAATACATTTGCAAAAAAAATTTAACACCTGTTTTTGCTTTGTCATTATGGGGTATTGTGTGTAGATTGATGAGGGAAAAAAACGATTTAATCAATTTTAGAATAATGTGGGGGTATATTTGATACGAAAATGTGTTCTGACATTTCAGGCCTCCAAACCTCGGAGCTCCTGAACCACAGTAATATGTGAGCAATCATAAATTGGTCCAGTCTATTTCCAAGGGATTCAGATTTGCTGACACTTACCTATATTGTTTAATAAAACCATTCACTCAAGTTCTTAAGCACTTACGATTGGATCGTTTCAGATTTCATCCCCGTACTCCCCTCCCCCTTGCTCCACGCCTCAGAGGGCCCTCATATTTGGCGAGTTAAATGTGTGAACCTGAATTAAGCCAGAGGAGTTGGCTTGGCCAATGGCTGCCTGCGTGGTGGGACACCTGTGACGTTGGTGTCAGGTGAAGGGGACACCCTCATTGCAGACTGGTGCCTATCACTGCCACCTCTCATAATTTAGCACCCTACAGGACAGTACCAGGCAGCAACCTGTCTCTCCAGCTGGTCCCCCTCACTAGAACCACTACAGTACAGTAGAGTACAAAAGGAGGGGATGGATTGGCTGGCAGGGGTGGGTAGAATGGTAGAGGGTCTGGCTGGTAAGGATGGGTAGACTGGTAAAGGGGCTGGCTGGCAGGAGTGGGTAGACTGGCAGAGGGGCTGGCTGGTAAGTGTGGGTAGATTGGTGTGGGCTGGCTGGTAGCGGTGGGTAGACTGGTGGAAGGGCTGGTTGGTAGGGGTGGATAGGGTGGTAGAGGGGCTGGCTGGTAGGGGTGGGTAGACTGGTGGAGGGGCTGACTGGTAGGAGTGGATAGACTGGTGGAGGGGCTGGCTGGTAGGGGTGGATAGACTGGTGGAGGGGCTGGCTGGTAGGGGTGGGTAGGGTGGTAGAGGGGCTGGCTGGTAGTGGTAGGTAGACTGGGGTGGGCTGGATGGTAGGGTGGGTAGACTGGTAGAGGGGCTTGCTGGTAGGAGTGGGTAGACTGGTAGAGGGGCTGGCTAGTAGGGGTGGATAGACTGGTAGAGGGGCTGGCTGGTAGGAGTGGGTAGACTGGTGGAGGGGCTGGTTGGCTGGCATGGTTGGTAGAGGTGGGTAGAATGGTAGAGGGGCTGGCTGGTAGGGGTGGGAAGACTTGTGGAGGGGCTGGTTGGTAGGGGTGGGTAAACTGGTGTGGGCTGGCTGGTAGGGTGGTTAGACTGGTAGAGGGGCTGGCTGATAGGGGTGGTTACACCGGTAGAGGGGCTTTCTGAAAGGGTGTGTAAACTGGTGTGGCTTGCTGGTAGGGGTGGGTAGACTGGTGTAGGGTGGGTAGAGTGGTAGAGGGGCTGGCTGGTAGGAGTGGGTAGACTGGTAGAGGGGCTGGTGGTAGTGGTGGATGGGTAGACTGGTGGAGGGGCTGGATGGTAGGGGTGGGTAGACTGGTGGAGGGGCTGGCTTGTAGGGGTGGGTAGACTGGTGGAGGGGCTGGCTGGTATGGGTGGGTAGACTGGTAGAGAGTCTGGCTGGTAGGGGTGGGTAGACTGGTGGAGGGGCTGGCTGGTATGGGTGGGTAGACTGGTAGAGAGTCTGGCTGGTAGGGGTGGGTAGACTGGTGGAGGGGCTGGCTGGTAGGGGTGTGTAGACTGGTAGAGGGGCTGACTGGTAGGAGTGGGTAAACTGGTATGGGCTGGCTGGTAGGGGTGGGTAGACTGGTAGAGGGGCTGGTTGGTAGGGGTGGGTAGTCCCGTGTAGCTCATTCAGTAGAGCATGGCGCTTGCAACGCCAGGGTTGTGGGTTCTATTCCCATTGGGGGCCAGTATGAAAAAATACAAATAATGTATGCACTCACTAACTGTAAGTCGATCTGGATAAAAGCGTCTGCTAAATGACTAAAATGTAAAAAATGTAGACTGGTAGAGGGGCTGACTGGTTGGTAGACTGGTAGAAAGGTTGGCTGATAGGGGTGTGTAGACTGGTGGAGGGGCTGGCTGGTAGTGGTGGGTAGACGTAGAGGGGCAAGCTGGTAGGGGTGGGTAGACTGGTAGAGGGGCTGGCTGGTAGGGGTGGGTGGGTAAACTGGTATGGGCTGGCTGGTAGGTTGTGTATACTGGTAAAGGGGCTGGCTGGTAGTGGTAGGTAGACTGGTAGAGAGGCTGGCTGATAAGGGTGGGTAGACTGGTGGAGGGGCTGGTTGGTAGGGGTGGGTAGACTGGTAGAGAGGCTGGCTGATAGGGGTGGGTAGACTGGTGGAGGGGCTGGTTGGTAGGGGTGGGTAGACTGGTGGAGGGGCTGGTTGGTAGGGGTGGGTAGACTGGTAGAGAGGATGGCTGATAGGGGTGGGTAGAGTGGTAGAGGGGCTGGCTGGTAAGAGTGGGTAGATAGTTAGAGGGGATGGCTGATAGGGGTGGGTAGACTGGTGGAGGGGCTGGTTGGTAGGGGTGGGTAGACTGGTAGAGAGGCTGGCTGATAGGGTGGGTAGACTGGTGGAGGGGCTGGTTGGTAGGGGTGGGTAGACTGGTAGAGAGGCTGGCTGATAGGGGTGGGTAGACTGGTGGAGGGGCTGGTTGGTAGGGGTGGGTAGACTGGTAGAGAGGCTGGCTGATAGGGGTGGGTAGACTGGTGGAGGGGCTGGTTGGTAGGGGTGGGTAGACTGGTAGAGAGGCTGGCTGATAGGGGTGGGTAGAGTGGTAGAGGGGCTGGCTGGTAAGAGTGGGTAGATAGTTAGAGGGGATGGCTGATAGGGGTGGGTAGAGTGGTAGAGGGGCTGGGTTGTCACTTGCTGAACCAGAGCTTAGTGAGTAGAGCATTGTCATGGTGCCAGGTGGTTGAAATAGATGCCCAGTGTTCTAGTTATGCAATTGTTGTATAGTGAGAGGGAAGACAGTTGAGTAGTTGAGTGGAGCACAGAGTGTGTTGAAGTGTCCTCTGTCTAGGTTTTAAACATGCCTATATTCTGGCCTCTGGGTGACTTATGCCCCACTCAATATTTGAAGATCAGAGGGATTAGATGGTTGTTGGAGAGAGAGAGAAAAGAAGGTTGACACAGACTCCCTCCCTGAACCCAAAGGCCTTGCAGACATTAATGCACCGCTGAGCTTGACTATATACAAACTCTCACACGACCCCAAGGCAGGGGTCACAGCTCAAGTTAGTATTTCCCCTCGGTGCCTTTAAAAATCTGCAGATGACAATTACAGCTAATTTGATTAACAGAGAGGGCGGTGCAGATATTGGGTCTATTTTACGAAGTGGCAGCAGATCCAGCTTCACTAGCTGTCATGTATACGGTCAGAGGAAGGCAGGGAGAGTCCCTTTACTGCTTCCACCCTTCTACTTCCCAGACTTCAAACAAACCTCTGCGGCTAGACAGACCTCTTTTATAAGAGAGAGAGAGGGAGAGGACATGGTGATTTTCTCAGTCATTTTGCATTGAGTTTCAAATTCGGTGGCTTTGGCAAATAGAGGGAGTGTGTGCTCCATCAGATTCCATGATAGCTCAGTCCCATAGAGCATATACAACCTCCTCTCTCTCCAGTCCAAATCAGCTACCTACATCTTCTCTCTCCAGTCCAAATCAGCTACCTACATCTTCTCTCTCCAGTCCAAATCAGCTACCTACATCTTCTCTCTCCAGTCCAAATCAGCTACCTACATCTTCTCTCTCCAGTCCAAATCAGCTACCTACATCTTCTCTCTCCAGTCCAAATCAGCTACCTACATCTTCTCTCTCCAGTCCAAATCAGCTACCTACATCTTCTCTCTCCAGTCCAAATCAGCTACCTACATCTTCTCGCTCCAGTCCAAATCAGCTACATACATCTTCTCTCTCCAGTCCAAATTTAGCTACATACATCTTCTCTCTTCAGTCCAAATCAGCTACTAACTTCCTCTCTCTTCAGTCCAAATAAGCTACTAACTTCCTCTCAATCAGGCCTGGTTCCCCTTCATTAAAGAGAGCTGTCAATTTGTGTTTCTCCCCCTAGCCCTCTGTTCCATGACCAATACCAGGCTGCACACGACAAAGGCTGTCTGTAGTCGTCCCTCCAGGTCCCTCCAGGGCCCAGTTGTTTTTACAAGCATGCTGGGTAAACCCACTGGTTTATTGAGACAGCCTCCCCACTCTTTCTCCTCCCACCCCTTCTTCATCAATGAATGGTACGGGTGAGTAACAAGCAGGTAGAAATAGCCTTCTTCATTAAATCAGTTGTTCTTTTAATTGAGCTTAAATCAAGAATGACTTGTGTGGGGCAGCTGATTCTAATGGAGAGAAAGCTCCTTGCCTCAAGTAAAAGCAACATTATTTTAAGCCACTAGGCTCGTGTAGTTTGCTTGGTGTTATCAACCCCTCCAGAAAACATCAGCAACCTACCCTGATGCATTCGGAGGTGCTGGGGATGTATTTTTCTTTCAATTAAATAAATGGTTTGGTAAATACATTTCTGCACCGGCTTTGAGCCTAATGGCCATCCCTGACAAGTGCTAATGTAGGGGGGAGAGAGGGAGAGGGGTTTGAGACGAAAAACGCCGTCTTCACCTTAGTACTCCCCCACACCCCAAACCCCAAGTCCCCCTTGAATCTGCAAGCAATTTTGCCTGTGAAGGCAATCACCCTGCTCTGCTCTGAGACGTTTCATTAATCTGCTAACCTAATGCACAGCGCTCACTCAGCAACACCAAGACACATTTCTGACCGATTTTTTTTTTCTCACTGAAACAGAAATTCTTCAAGTGAGCCGTTGTTTGAAAGCGTTTTGTGGTCTCTGGCAGTGGCGGCTAATGGAAATTTGCCGAGTTGGAGCCATGAAAAGTTGCAGCTGTCTCACTAGAGCCTCGCCACAACTGGGAGTCTCAGACCTTGACTTCAAACGTAGAAACTGGCATTTTTTCCACACTCTCTCTACCTCCCTCTCCCTCTCTCTCCCTCTCTCCCTCCATCCCTCCCTCCCTCTCTCTCTCCCCTCTGTTTCTTTCTCTCTCCTTCCCTCCCTCTCTCTATCCCTCTGTCTCTTTCACTTTCTCTCTCTCTCTCTCGCTCTCTCTCTCTCCTTCCCTCCCTCTCGCGATCCCTCCCTCCTGCAGTCCCTCTCTCTTTCTCTCTCTATCTCTCTCTCTTTCTTTCACCCCCCTTTTCTCTCTCTCTCTCTCTTGCTCACCCTCTCTCTCTGCTTTCTGAAAGTTGAGAATGGATCGAGGGAAAGATGAACGGAGCAAAGTACAGAGAGATCCTTGATGAAAATCTGCTCCTGAGCGCTCAGGCCCTCATACTGGGGCGAATGTTCACCTTCCAACAGGACAATGACCCTAAGCACACAGCCAAGACAACACAGGAGTGGCTTCAGGACAAGTCTCTGAATGTCATTGAGTGGCCCAGCCAGAGCCCGGACTTGAAACCGATCGAACATCTCTGGAGAGACCTGAAAATAGCTTTTCAGCAACTCTCCCCATCCAACCTGACAGAGCTTGAGAGCGATCTGCAGAGAAGAATGGGAGAAACTCTCCAAATACAGGTGTGCCATGCTTGTAGCGTCATACCCAAGAAGACTCAATGCTGTAATCGCTGCCAAAGTTGCTTTTTTTTTTTTTTTAATTAGCAAACATTTCTAAAAATCTGTTTTTGCTTTGTCATTATGGGGTATTTTGTGTAGATTGATGATTGGAAAAAACTATTTAATCAATTTTAGAATAAGGCTGTAACGTAACAAAATGTGGAAAAAGTCAAGGGGTCTGAATACTTTCCGAAGGCACTGTATATGGACATACCCAATCACACACTAACCCCAGGCTAGGGCGCCCCAACAAACATACACTATATACAGCCCTCCTCTCCAACTGTAAGGGTTTACGACAATATGTAATGTTTTGACTAACTCTGCCCTAGTCTATGCCCTCTCCAGAAAGACTTTAGGTGAAACTGCAGTGTGAAGTCAACTCGTCCCTCTCAACCCACAGGTCGTTTGATTGACACATTCCTCCCAGCCCACAGGATGGGCGGCTGATTGAGGCCTAGCATGTCATTCTCCACTGCTGCTCCTTTCTGATTGGCTCTCATCACCAGGCCGTCTGAAAGACCACGCTGTCCTTCTTCTACGATGATTTTCCAGCCTCTCTCCCCTTCTCCCCTCGGACCGCTCTCATGGCAGCAGCCACCGATTCCCCGAACAGCCAAATGGAACCAATTTAGACCCCTCCAGCAACGTGGTTTTGATGACATCTGAAATGTTCCCAACGTAAACTTGGCATATAAACACCCCAGGTCAGGAGGAGTTTAGAAATGCCTTTTGTAAACACCAGAAAAAGGCTCCTTTTGACGGATGGGTTGTCATGTATTCATCATTTAATTTGTCATGCCGTGTCCAGATAAAATATGAATATGTACATGAAAAACTACATGTGGCATGGAAAAGAACATTCTATTCTATCCCATTTTCTATGGGATTAAGGTCTGGAGACCGGCTAGGCCACTCCAGGACCTTAATGTGCTTCTTCTTGAGCCACTCCTTTGTTGCCTTGGCCGTGTGTTTTGGGTCATTGTCATGCTGGAATACCCATCCACGACCCATTTTCAATGCCCTGGCTGAGGGAAGGAGGTTCTCACCCAAGATTTGACGGTACATGGCCCCGTCCATCGTCCCTTTGATGCAGTGAAGTTGTCCTGTCCCCTTAGCAGAAAAACACCCCAAAGCATAATGTTTCCACCTCCATATTTGACGGTGGGGATGGTGTTCTTGGGGTCATAGGCAGCATTCCTCCTCCTCCAAACACGGCGAGTTGAGTTGATGCCAAAGAGCTCCATTTTGGTCTCATTTGACCACAACACTTTCACCCAGTTCTCCTCTGAATCATTCAGATGTTCATTGGTAAACTTCAGACGGCCCTGTATATGTGCTTTCTTGAGCAGGGGGACCTTGCGGGCGCTGCAGGATTTCAGTCCTTCACGGCGTAGTGTGTTACCAATTGTTTTCTGGTGACTATGGTCCCAGCTGCCTTGAGATCATTGACAAGATCCTCCCGTGTAGTTCTGGGCTGATTCCTCACCATTCTCATGATCATTGCAACTCCACGAGGTGAGATCTTGCATGGAGCCCCAGGCCGAGGGAGATTGACAGTTATTTTGTATTTCTCCATTTGCGAAAAATCGCACCAACTGTTGTCACCTTCTCACTGCTGCTGCTTGGCGATGGTCTTGTAGCCCATTCCAGCCTTGTGTAGGTCTACAATCTTGTCCCTGACATCCTTGGAGAGCTCTTTGGTCTTGACCATGGTGTAGAGTTTGGAATCTGATTGACTGCTTCTGTGGACAGGTGTCTATTATACAGGTAACAAGCTGAGATTAGGAGCACTCCCTTTAAGTGTGCTCCTAATATCAGCTTGTTACCTGTATAAAAGACACCTGGGAGCCAGAAATCTTTCTGATTGAGAGGGGGTCAAATACTTATTTCCCTCATTAAAATGCAAATCAATTTATAACATTTTTGACATGCGTTTTTCTGGATTTTTGTATTGTTATTCTGTCTCTCACTGTTCAAATAAACCT
>NC_139988.1:6147528-6172528 GCF_964263955.1 Coregonus lavaretus
GAGAGAGAGAATTAGAGTGAACGAGAGAAAGAGAGAGAATGAGAGTGAACTATAGAAAGCGAGAGAGAATGAGAATGAACGAGAGAGAGAGGAAAGAGAGAGAGAGAGAGGAGAGAGAGAGAGAGAGAGACAGAGAGAGAGAGAGAGAGAGAGAGAGAGAGAGGGAGAGAGAGAGAGAGAGAGAGAGAGAGAGAGAGAGAGAGGAGAGAGAGAGAGAGAGAGAGAATGAGAGAGAGAGCGAGAGAATGGGAGTGAATGAGAGAAAAAGAGAGAGAGAGAGAGAACATCAGCGCCACAGGTAACTTCCACAAAGCTGTGAACGATCTGAGAGACAAGGCAAGAAGGGCCTTCTATGCCATCAAAAGGAACATAAAATTTGACATACCAATTAGGATCTGGCTAAAAATACTTGAATCAGTTATAGAACCCATTGCCCTTTATGGTTCTGAGGTCTGGGTCCGCTCACCAACCAAGAATTCACAAAATGGGACAAACACCAAATTGAGACTCTGCATGCAGAATTCTGCAAAAACATCCTCCGTGTACAACGTAAAACACCAAATAATGCATGCAGAGCAGAATTAGGCCAATACCCGCTAATTATCAAAATCCAGAAAAGAGCCGTTAAATTCTATAACCACTTAAAAGGAAGCGATTCCCAAACCTTCCATAACAAAGCCATCACCTACAGAGAGATGAACTTGGAGAAGAGTCCCCTAAGTAAGCTTGTCCTGGGGCTCTGTTCACAAACACAAACAGACCCCACACAGCCCCAGGACAACAACAACAACAACACAACTAGACCCAACCAAATCATGAGAAAACAAAAAGAGAATTACTTTACACATTGGAAAGAACAAACAAAAAAACAGAGCAAACTAGAATGCTATTTGGCCCTAAACAGAGAGTACACAGTGGCAGAATACTTGACCACTGTGACTGACCCAAACTTAAGGAAAGCTTTGACTATGTACAGACTCAGTGAGCATAGCCTTGCTATTGAGAAAGGCCGCCGTAGGCAGACCTGGCTCTCAAGAGAAGACAGGCTATGTGCACACTGCCCACAAAATGAGGTGGAAACTGAGCTGCACTTCCTAACCTCCTGCCAAATGTATGACCATATTAGAGACACATATTTCCCTCAGATTACAGCGATCCACAAAGAATTCGAAAACAAACCCAATTTTGATAAACTCCCTTATCTACTGGGTGAAAAACCACAGTGTGCCATCACAGCTGCAATATTTGTGACCTGTTGCCACAAGAAAAGGGCAACCAGTGAAGAACAAACACCATTGTAAATACAACCCATATTTATGTTTATTTATTTTCCCATTTGTGCTTTAACTATTTGCACATTGTTACAACACTGTATATATACATAATATGACATTTGAAATGTCTTTATTCTTTTGAAACTTCTGAGTGTAATGTTTACTGTTAATATTTATTGTTTATTTCACTTTTGTTTATCTACTTTGTCTATCTACTTCACTTGCTTTGGCAATGTTAACACACGTTTCCCATGCCAATAAAGCCCTTAAATTGAAATTGAATTGAAATTGAAATTGAAATTGAGAGAGAGAATGAGAGTGAATGAGAGAGAGAGAATTAGAGTGAACGAGAGAAAGAGAGAGAATGAGAGTGAACTATAGAAAGCGAGAGAGAATTAGAATGAACGAGAGAGAGAGAGAAAGAGAGAGAGAGAGAGAGAGAGAGAGAGAGAGAGAGAGAGAGAGAGAGAGAGAGAGAATGAGAGAGAGAGTTTTCTTTTTTTAGTTTTTATAATTCCTTTATTTTATACTCAAGAGTTAACACAAATAATGGCACACTGCCTTTTCAGAAATTAAACAACAAATGTCATTCCTAAATAAAGCTTAAAACAAAAATAAATTAAAATTGAGAAGAACTCAATATCCACTTTAATTCTCACGTTCACTAATCCTTTAAAAACACATCTTACATCCTGCCCATATCCCGTTTCTATCTTATGTTTCCTACTCAGAAAAATTGACATCTTAGCTTGTCCCAAAGAAAATGTAATAGTTTACATTTTCTTTTCTGTTGCTTACTATATTGAAACCCCAAAATAAAAACAGTGTTATTGAAAATCTCCCTTACAGCTTTAAACAAAGACTCCAGAATTTCCAAGAGAGGTTTTATCCTCTCACACTGCATAAAACAGTGAAACATTGTTTCTCTTATATTACAAAAAGGACATCCATCTCCAACATCTGAGATAATAACAGATACAAAAGCATTAACTGCAATGATGCCATGCAAAACCCTGCATTGCATATCACCAGTACCCTTTTGTAACGGAGGCTTGTACAGTGCTCTCCATGCTGGCTTTACCTTGTCATCAATGCCCAATTTACCCTCCATGGAGTGTCTTTTCTATTTTTCAATTTATCTTTATTCAACACCTTGACACACCCCCTATATAAGTCTTTCCCATTCACCTCATCCAAACCCACCTCTTCCAACCCTCTCAAATCCAGTAATAACACCTTTCTTTCTGACTCTGTGATATTGGGTGTAATCCCTAGTCTTGGAAATGAGACATTTCATCTTGTACCTTCTTCTTGTGGCTATTAAGCGTACCCCACTCTTCTGCTGACAGAGCCTTCCTGCAGCTTCCCAGCAGTTGTCCGACAATCCTTTCCGACCTCACCCCCAAATGTTCAGCCACACGTCTTCCTCCAGTAAGGTGGGCCACAATTGCCCCTGTAGCCACACTGCTTCCTTTCCTACTTTTCCAACCACATCTTCTCCCTTCACATGCACGAGAGAGAGAGAGAAAGAGAGAGAGAATGAGAGTGAATAAGAGAGAGAATGAGAGTGAACGAGAGAGAGAGAGAATGAGAGTGAACTATAGAAAGAGAGAGAATGAGAGTGAACAAGAGAGTGAGATGAAAAACCACAGTGTGCCATCACCCCAGACCTGTTGCCACAAGAAAGGGCAACCATTGAAGAACAAACACCATTGTAAATACAACCCATATTTATGTTTACTTATTTTCCCATTTGTACTTTAACTATTTGCACATTGTTACAACACTGTATATATACATAATATGACATTTGAAATGTCTTCATTCTTTTGGAACTTCTGAGTGTAATGTTTACTGTTAATATTTATTGTTTATTTCACTTTTGTTTACTATCTACTTCACTTGCTTTGGCAATGTTAACATATGTTTACCATGCCAATAAAGCCCTTAAATTGAATTGAAATTGAATTGAAGAGAGAGAGAGAATGAGAGAGAGAGAGCGAGAGAGAGAGAGAGAGAGAGAGAGAGAGAGAGAGAGCGAGAGAGAGCGAGAGAGAGCGAGAGAGAGAGAGAGAGAGAGAGAGAGAGAGAGAGAGAGAGAGAGAGAGAGAGAGAGAGAGAGAGAGAGAGAGAGAGAGAGAGAGAGAGAGAGAGAGAGAGAGAGAGAGAGAGAGAGAGAGAGAGAGAGAGAGAGAGAGAGAGAGAGAGAGAGAGAGAGAGAGAGAGAGAGAGAGAGCGAGAGAGAGCGAGAGAGAGCGAGAGAGAGAGAGAGAGAGAGAGAGAGAGAGAGAGAGAGAGAGAGAGAGAGAGAGAGAGAGGAGAGAGAGAGAGAGAGAGAGAGAGAGAGAAGAGAAGAGAGAGAGAAGGAGAGAGAGAGAGAGAGAGAGAGAAGTTCTGCTCCAGACCAGGTCAGCCTACCATCTTCCCAGTCTGCTCCAGCCTCCCAGTCTGCTCCACCCAGACAATCACCCACAACTGCAATCCTTATCAATTCATATGGAAGTTCTTGGTCCAGGAAAAATTATTCCCTAGACACCAGGTGTATAAGTTTGGTGTCCTACAACTGAGAGTGCAATGCAGCTACTCAGTCAGACCAGGATTGACACCCCTGACGACATCATCATCCACACTGGCACAAACGACCTTCATGCCAAGGGTGAAAATGTATCTTGGGCAGTGAGAAAAGTGGCATATATTATTATTATTATTTTATGTACTTTACTCAAACCAGTAAATCTCACTTATTATAAATGAGATCATTAACTATCAGCTCTTGGAATATCCAGGGCCTATACTCTTCACATTTTGGTTCTAAAACAATAAATCCAGAATTTCTTTAAAACATTTATTTTTTTATTTTTTTATTTTTTTTATCAAGGTACAGGACATCATAATCCTACTGGAAACATGGTGTTGTGTAGACATTGATACTCAGTGTCCCTCAGGCTATAGAGAAAGTTTACTACCATCAATCAAAGATAAAAATGTTAAACGGGGCCGGGACTCAGGTGGAATAATCATTTGGCATAAGCAGGACTTATCACTGAATGAAATGAAAAAATGTACTAGCCACATTTGGCTAAAACTTAACAAAGGTACAATCTATTGTGACAATGATGTATACATATGTGCAGCTTATGCTCCTCCTTCAGATTCATCATATTATGACGATCCGTTTTTTGACAATCTCCATACAGAAATCCTTCAATTTCAGGCAGAGGGTAAAGTGCTTCTTTGTGGAGATTTCAATGCGAGAACAGGTTCTGAGCCTGACTACACTGATGCGGGAGGTAACCACCACTTATTTGGACACCCCTCCTTGTACAGAAGCTCAATTATTAATACTAGAAACAGTCCTGACCAAATACTGAACAAAAACGGGAAGGAGTTAGTGCATTTCTGTCGAGCCTAAGGCCTGTACCTCTACTTAATGGTAGAATCAGAGGGGACTCTTTAGGTCGGTTTACTTAATCCTCAGCTCTTGGGACAAGTGTAGTCGATTATTCCATCACTGACATCGACCCTTCCTCCATTAGTGCATTCACTGTCAGACCACAGACACCATTGTCAGATCAGAGTCAGATCAATGTGTTTCTGAAGAAATTAACCAGCAATACCCATTCAAAAAACAGCCCAATAAACTCTACAACATGAACCAATCATACAGATGGGCTCCAAACAGTGCAGAGAAATTCATTGAAACATTGAACTCAAATGAAATGATGAACTATATACAGGTCTTCAATAACTCACAATACCAAACAAATAAAGAAGGTGTCAATTCGGCTACTCAAAACATCAATTGCATATTCCAAAAAGCAGCATCAAAAGCAAAGTTGAGAAAACCAAAGAAATACAACATCAGAAACAAAAAACTAAATGTTTTGATAACGAATATAAAACAATTAGAAAACACCTAAGACAAATGATAAACATAAGCAGCAAACAACCCGGAACTATGATATGAATACTTTGAAACTCTGAAACAGTATAAACATACACTGAAACGCAAGAAATTGAATTATACCAATAAGACACTTGATGAAATTGAAAACGCAATTGACCAAAATCAATTCTGGGACATGTGGAACAATTTAAGCACGACAAAGCCACAAGAATTAGCCATACAAGATGAAGGAATTTGGAAGACTTATTTTGATAATCTATACAAAAACATCCCACAAAAAGACCTACAACATAACCAATTAGAAAATCAAGAAAAATTGAACATCCTTAAATTAGTCATTAAAAACAACCTAAATCCATTAGATTACCCAAAAACCCAACAAGAAGAAAATGAAAAGCTAAAATCTATAAAACCAAAGAAGGTGTGTGGTCTAGATAACATCAAAAATGAAATGCTGAAAAACAGCACACCTGAGTTGCAAAATGCTGTGTTTAAATTGTTCAACATGGTACTAACTTCTGGCTGCTTTCCTGATGTCTGGAACCAGGGCCTCATCTCCCCTATCCATAAAAGTGGAGACAAATCAGACCCCAATAATTACAGGGGAATATGCGTAAACAGCAACTTGGGAAAGGTTTTCTGTAGCATTTTGAATTCAAGAATTCAAACCTTTCTTCAATAAATTAATGTAATAAGTAAATGTCAAATTGGTTTTCTCCCCAACCATCGCACTACTGACCATATATACACCTTACACACACTAATTAATAAACACGTCCACCATAAAAAAGAGGGCAAAATCTTGTCTTGCTTTATTGACTTTAAAAAAGCATTCGATTCCATTTGGCACGAAGGGCTATTCTTCAAAATTCAACAAAGTGGGCTTGGTAGTAGGGTGTATGACTTAATAAAATGGATGTACACAGAAAACATGTGTGCCATAAAAATCAAAAACCAAAGAACACAATTATTTTCCCAACGTTGAGGAAATGAATTAGCAGACATGTTGGACCATTCTGCAGCCCCAGGACTCACACTATTTGACACAAAGGTAAAATACCTGCTATATGGTGATGATTTGGTTCTTCTATCACCAACCAAAGAAGGTCTTCAACAGAATCTTAACATTCTAGAGCAATATTGCCATAATTGGGCCCTGGCAGTACATTTTTCAGAAAAAACCCAGATGTCAGAAACATCAATATAAATTCACCCTGAACAACACCATAACTGAATACACTAAAAATTACTCATACCTTGGTCTGACCATATCTGCTTCGGGAAACTTTAATATGGCATTGAGAAAAATGGCACTCAAAGAAAAAGTCAGCAGAGCATTTTATGCAATAAAAATGAAATTATTCAAAATCAACATCCCAATTGACATTGTAATCCTACCAATAGCTCTTTATGGAAGTGAGGTTTGGGGGCCACTCCAAGTCTCCAATTTAAAGCACTTCAAACCCAAGAAATGAACCCAGAAACAAGCCCTCTCAGTCAGCTGGTGTTGGACCTAACCAACCAAGCTGACACCAGCACTGCTTCAAAATAAATAATTATAATAAACAACATCATGAACCAATCAAAGGACTCATATTTACAACATTGGAAAAATGAAACAAAATCCCAAAGCCGACTAAATTGCTATCTGGCTCTGAACAGAGAATATGAATTGGCTGATTATCTCTACTCTGTCAGAGATACGAAGCAGAGACAGATCCTTCCCAAGTACAGGCTGAGTGACCACCAATTGGCAATAGAAACCGGCAGACATAAAAAGACATGGCTTCCCAAAGAGGAGCGTGTAAGTGGTCACTGCACGACAGGGGAGGTAGAAATAGAGATGCACTTTCTCCTTTACTGTGATAAATATTCCTCACCAAGAGATTCATTATTCACAGAAATTACTACATTTATTCCACAGTTTTACTTATTAAACACAGAGGAAAAACAAAAAATAGTAATGGGCGAAGGAGCAACAGCTCCTCTTGCAGCCAAATACAGTTGAAGTCGAAGGTTTACATAAACCTTAGTAAAAATACGTTTAAACTCAGTTTTTCACAATTCCTGACATTTAATCCTAGTATAAATTTCCTGTTTTAAGGAAGTTAGGATCATCACTTTATTTTAAGAATGTGAAATGTCAGAATAATAGTAGAGAGAATGATTTATTTCAGCTTTTATTTCTTTCAACACATTCCCAGTGTCACACCCGGGCTCTGGGACTCTAAATGTTGAGCCAGGGTGGGGTCATTCTATGTGGTGTATTTCTATGTTGGGAGTTCTGGTTTGTTTATTTCTATGTTGGCTAGAGTGACTCCCAATCAGAGGCAACGAGTGTCAGCTGTGGCTGGTTGTCTCTGATTGGGAGCCATATTTAAACTGTCTGTTTTCCCTTTGTGTTTGTGGGATCTTGTTTCCGTTTGGTTTGTTCCGTTTGGTTGTGTTTACCGTAGGACGTCACGTATCATTTCTTGTTTTGTTCGTGCTTTAATTAAATAAAGTAAAGTATGTTTGCAAATAACGCTGCGCCTTGGTCTACTCCATGCGACGATCGTGACAGAAGATCCCACCATACCAGGACCAAGCAGCGTGTCCAGGAGCAGGCAGCCTGGACGTGGGAGCAGATCTTGGACGGGCAGGGGTCCTGGACCTGGGAGGAAATCCTGGCCGGGATGGATCGCCGGCCATGGAGTGAGACGGTAGAGGCGCGACGGAGAGAGGAGCAATGGCGTGATCAGTGTCGTCGTCGGACGGTCGAGAGGCAACCCCAAAAAATTTTTAGGGGGGGGCACAGGGCATGGACGACGGGGTTGACGGAGGCAGAAAAGGGCCGTATTCAGAAGGCCACCAGGTTAAGGGGGCCACTGGCCAAAGTAGGGAAGGAAGGTGTTGAGGCACGGCGAGAGGTACTGGGGTGTGTTACCAGTCCGGTCCGGCCCGTTCCAGATCCCGGTGTGGAGCCAGTGGTGTGTGTCCCCAGTACGGTCCGGCCTGTTCCGGCCCCTCGCACCAAGTGTACGGTGCGCGTCGCCAGCCCGGTCCGGCCTGTTCCGGCCCCTCGCACCAAGTGTACGGTGCGCGTCGCCAGCCCGGCCCGGCCTGTTCCTGCCCCTCGCACCAAGCCTACGGTGCGCGTCGCCAGCCCGGCCCGGCCCGGCCTGTTCCTGCCCTTCGCACCAAGCCTACGGTGTGCGTCGCCAGCCCGGCCCGGCCTGTTCCTGCCCCTCGCACCGAGCCTACGGTGTGCATCGCCAGCCCGGCCCGGCCTGTTCCTGCCCCTCGCACCAAGCCTACGGTGTGCGTCGCCAGCTCGGCCCGGCCTGTTCCTGCCCCTCGCACCAAGCCTACGGTGTGCGTCGCCAGCCCGGGCCGGCCTGTTCCTGCCCCTCGCACCAAGCCTACGGTGTGCGTCGCCAGCCCGGCCCGGCCTGTTCCTGCCCCTCGCACCAAGCCTACGGTGTGCGTCGCCAGCCCGGCCCGGCCTGTTCCTGCCCCTCGCACCAAGCCTACGATGTGCGTCGCCAGCCCGGCCCGGCCTGTTCCTGCTCCTCGCACCAAGCCTACGGTGCGCGTTGCCAGCACGGCCCGGCCTGTTCCTGCTACTCGCACCAAGCCTACGGTGTGCGTCGCCAGCCCGGCCCGGCCTGTTCCTGCCCCTCGCACCAAGCCTACGGTGTGCGTCGCCAGCCCGGCACGGCCTGTTCCTGCTCCTCGCACCAAGCCTACGGTGCGCATCGCCAGCCCGGCCCGGCCTGTTCCTGCTACTCGCACCAAGCCTATGGTGCACGTCGCCAGCCCGGCCCGGCCTGTTCCGGCTACTCGCACCAAGCCAGGGGTGCGAGACGTCAGCCTGGTAAGGCCCGTTCCTCCTCCACGCACCAAGCCAGGGGTGCGAATCGTCAGCCTGGTAAGGCCCGTTCCTCCTCCACGCACCAAGCCAGGGGTGCGAGTCGTCAGCCTGGTAAGGCCCGTTCCTCATCCACGCACCAAGCCAGGGGTGCGTATCGTCAGCCAGGTCCGGCCCGTTGCTGCTCCACGCACCAAGCCAGGGGTGCGCATCGTCAGCCCGGTCCGGTCCGTTCCTGCTCCACGCACCAAGCTAGGGGTGCGTATCGTCAGCCCGGTCCGGCCAGTTGCTGCTCCACGCACCAAGCCAGGGGGTGCGCATCGTCAGCCCGGTCCGGTCCGTTCCTGCTCCACGCACCAAGCCAGGGGTGCGCGTCGTCAGTCCGGCACAACCCGTGCCTGGGTCACCGGTGCCTGATCAGGTACCGGTCGGCTGCTCCACACCGGAGCTGAAGCTATCCGCTCCTACTATGTCCAGTCCAGCTCCAGCCAGCGGGGCCAGATCGGACCAGGGGCGCTATGGGGGGATTATTGGAGCGTGGTGGGCAAGCCCGGAGCCAGAACCGCCGCCGAGGAGGAATGCCCACCCAGCCCTCCCCTGTTTTGTTCAAGTTGAGGCGCGGTCGCAGTCCGCGCCTTTAGGGGGGGTACTGTCACACCCGGGCTCTGGGACTCTAAATGTTGAGCCAGGGTGGGGTCATTCTATGTGGTGTATTTCTATGTTGGGAGTTCTGGTTTGTTTATTTCTATGTTGGCTAGAGTGACTCCCAATCAGAGGCAACGAGTGTCAGCTGTGGCTGGTTGTCTCTGATTGGGAGCCATATTTAAACTGTCTGTTTTCCCTTTGTGTTTGTGGGATCTTGTTTCCATTTGGTTTGTTCCGTTTAGGTTGTGTTTACCGTAGGACGTCACGTATCGTTTCTTGTTTTGTTCGTGCTTTAATTAAATAAAGTAAAGTATGTTTGCAAATAACGCTGCGCCTTGGTCTACTCCATACGACGATCGTGACACCCAGTGGGTCAGAAGTTTACATACACTCAAATAGTATTTGGTAGCATTGCCTTTAAATTGTTTAAACTGGGTCAAACATTTCGGGTAGCCTTCCACAAGCTTCCCACAGTAAGTTGGGTGAATTTTAGCCCATTCCTCCTGACAGAGCTGGTGTAACTGAGTCAGGTTTGTAGGCCTCGCTCGCACACGCTTTTTCAGTTCTGCCCACAAATGTTCTATTGAGGTCAGGGCTTTGTGATGGCCACTCCAATACCTTGACTTTGTTGTCCTTAAGCCATTTTGCCACAACTTTGCAAGTATGCTTGGGGTCATTGTCCATTTGGAAGACCCATTTGCGACCAAGCTTTAACTTCCTGACTGATGTCTTGAGATGTTGCTTCAATATATCCACATAATTTTCCTTCCTCATGATGCCATCTATTTTGTGAAGTGTACCAGTCCCTCCTGCAGCAAAGCACCCCCACAGCATGATGCTGCCACCCCCGTGCTTCACGGATGGGATGGTGTTCTTCGGCTTGCAAGCGACCCCCTTTTTCCTCCAAACATAACGATGGTCATTATAGCCAAACAGTTCAATTTTTGTTTCATCAGACCAGAGGACATTTCTCCAAAAGGTACGATCTTTGTCCCCATCTGCAATTGGAAACCGTAGTCTGGCTTTTTTATGGCGGTTTTGGAGCAATGGCTTCTTCCTTGCTGAGCGGCCTTTCAGGTTATGTCGATATACAGTGAGGGAAAAAAGTATTTAGTCAGCCACCAATTGTGCAAGTTCTCCCACTTAAAAAGATGAGAGAGGCCTGTAATTTTCATCATAGGTACACATCAACTATGACAGACAAATTGAGAGAAAAAAAATCCAGAAAATCACATTGTAGGATTTTTAATGAATTTATTTGCAAATTATGGTGGAAAATAAGTATTTGGTCAGCTACAAACAAGCAAGATTTCTGGCTCTCACAGACCTGTAACTTTTTCGTTAAGAGGCTCCTTTGTCCTCCACTCGTTACCTGTATTAATGGCACCTGTTTGAACTTGTTATCAGTATAAAAGAAACCTGTCCACAACCTCAAACAGTCACACTCCCAACTCCACCATGGCCAAGACCAAAGAGCTGTCAAAGGACACCAGAAACAAAATTGTAGACCTGCACCAGGCTGGGAAGACTGAATCTGCAATAGGTAAGCAACTTGGTTTGAAGAAATCAACTGTGGGAGCAATTATTAGGAAATGGAAGACATACAAGACCACTGATAATCTCCCTCGATCTGGGGCTCCACGCAAGATCTCACCCTGTGGGGTCAAAATGATCACAAGAACGGTGAGCAAAAATCCCAGAACCACACGGGGGGACCTAGTGAATGACCTGCAGAGAGCTGGGACCAAAGTAACAAAGCCTACCATCAGTAACACACTACGCCGCCAGGGACTCAAATCCTGCAGTGCAAGATGTGTCCCCCTGCTTAAGCCAGTACCTGTCCAGGCCCGTCTGAAGTTTGCTAGAGTGCATTTGGATGATCCAGAAGAGGTTTGGGAGAATGTCATATGTTCAGATGAAACCAAAATAGAACTTTTTGGTAAAAACTCAACTCGTCGTGTTTGGAGGACAAAGAATGCTGAGTTGCATCCAAAGAACACCATACCTACTGTGAAGCATGGGGGTGGAAACATCATGCTTTGGGGCTGTTTTTCTGCAAAGGGACCAGGACGACTGATCCGTGTAAAGGAAAGAATGAATGGGGCCATGTATCGTGAGATTTTGGGTGAAAACCTCCTTCCATCAGCAAGGGCATTGAAGATGAAACGTGGCTGGGTCTTTCAGCATGACAATGATCCCAAACACACCGCCCGGGCAACGAAGGAGTGGCTTCGTAAGAAGCATTTCAAGGTCCTGGAGTGGCCTAGCCAGTTTCCAGATCTCAACCCCATAGAAAATCTTTGGAGTGAGTTGAAAGTCCGTGTTGCCCAACGACAGCCCCAAAACATCACTGCTCTAGAGGAGATCTGCATGGAGGAATGGTCCAAATACCAGCAACAGTGTGTGAAAACCTTGTGAAGACTTACAGAAAACATTTGACCTGTGTCATTGCCAACAAAGGGTATATAACAAAGTATTGAGAAACTTTTGTTATTGACCAAAAAATTATGTTCCACCATAATTTGCAAATACATTTATTAAAAATCCTACAATGTGATTTTCTGGAGAAAAAAAATCTCATTTTGTCTGTCATAGTTGACGTGTACCTATGATGAAAATTACAGGCCTCTCTCATCTTTTTAAGTGGGAGAACTTGCACAATTGGTGGCTGACTAAAGACTTTTTTTCCCCACTGTAGGACTAGTTTTACTGTGGATATATATACTTTTATACCTGTTTCCTCAAGCATCTTCACAAGGTCCTTTGCTGTTGTTCTGGGATTTATTTGCACTTTTCACACCAAAGTACGTTAATCTGGCTGATTTCTTTTCATTTTCCCATGATGTCAAGCAAAGAGGCATTGAGTTTGAAGGTAGACCTTGAAATACATCCACAGGTACACCTCCAATTGACTCACATTATGTCAATTAGCCTATCAGAAGCGTCTAAAGCCATGACATCATTTTCTGGAATTCTCCAAGCTGTTTAAAGGCACAGACAACTTAGTGTATGTAAACTTCTGACCCACTGGAATGGTGATACAGTGAATCCTAAGTGAAGTAATCTGTCTGTAAACAACTGTTTACAGTGAGCTGTCCACTACCACTCCAAGATACACACATCCTACTGGGTACAGACGATGGTTCAACATCTAGTTTTGATTTACATTTGGTTGAGTTGTCAATTAACGTGAATTTAAGGTGAAATCAACCAAAATATCAATGTGATGATGTTGAATCAACGTAGAAAACATATTGGATTGGCCAAAAGTCATCAAAGTAAGAATTCCTTTAATTTTATTCACCCAACTTTTAAACTAAATCATTAAGGGAATCCTGTATTTTGATGACTTTTTGCTAATCCAATCAGTTTTCCACGTTGATTCAACATCATCACATTTAATTTGGGGGTTGAAATGAAGTGGATTCAACCAGTTTCTGCCCAGGGTGATTAGACAGCAGCATTGTAATAACATCAACCCTCAGAAACCATCATAAATAGGCCTACCTATCTTAAATCAAATCCCTAATAACGTTAGTATATTTTGAGAGCAGACTATCACACCTCTGTATAATCTAGCATTAGATCCCTGTGCACAATATAAGATGCAACACCATATCATTCAGTAAGACACACTATAATGCATATGGGAGAAACTCTATACTTCAGTACTTGGTTTCTGAGAGCAGCTCACTATCCTTCTATATTAAACCACTGTTACTGTACTATGTGGGCAAGTACTAAGACACACTACTGGGCCAAGACTGACACTGAGACAAGCTGCATCATGCTTTTGACTGATGACCAGACACTGAATATGTTTCCCTAAATTAGATGTGAGTGTGGCTGTAGAGTGTGGCTGTTTCCCTGTTTCCAGTGTAAATAGTCAGTGTGGCAGTCTTCCTGTTTCCAGTGTAATTGATGTGTGTGGCTGTCTTCCTGTTTCCAGTGTAATTGATGTGTGTGGCTGTCTTCCTGTTTCCAGTGTAATTAGTGAGTGTGGCCATCGTCCTGTTTCCAGTGTAATTAATGAGTGTGGCTGTCATCCTGTTTCCAGTGTAATTAATGTGTGGGGCTGTCTTCCTGCTTCCAATAAGCCCTGCTGTGTTCCCTGCTAACAATCCTCTGGGCTCCAGCCAGGCACCTGTGGCAGCTGGCATGTCTGTCCCAGGCCCCCAGACCCCCAGGCCCTCAGACCCCCAGGCCCCGGGACACCCACACAGCACACCACCAACTGTCCACCACCGGACCACCGGCATGCAGCGAGACAACTGGATGCAGCCGAGCCAGCACTGGAAAAGAGAGAGCAGCCCACTGCTCAGCACAGATACAGTGCTTTCGGAAAGTATTTAGACCCCTTGACTTGAACCCGATCAAACATCTCTGGAGAGACCTGAAAACAGCTGTGCAGCGACGCTCTCCATCCAACCTGACAGGTTTAGGTTTTGAGAGGATCTGCAGAGAAGAATGGGAGAAACTCTCCAAATACAGGTTTGCCAAGCTTGTAGCGTCATACCCAAGAAGACTCAAGGCTGTAATTGCTGCCAAAGATGCTTCACCAAAGTACTGAGTAAAGGGTCTGAATACTTATGTAAATGGTATATTTCAATTTTTTATTTGTAATACATTCGTGTAAATGTCTAAAAATCTGTTTTTGCTTTGGCATTATGTGGTATTGTGTATAGCTTGATGAGGGGAAAAAACGATTTAATCAATTTTAGAATAAGGCTGTAACGTTACAAAATGTGGAAAAAGTCAAGGGGTCTGAATACTTTCCGAATGCACTATACATGAGTCAATAAATAAAATTGTTTATTTCATTGAATGAGTATAGCATTCTTAGTTATGCTTTGATATGAGGGTAAAATGAAAACAAATAATTGGGCAACATAGAGTCTTCAGGAGGTGTCAGATTAAAATCAGGACATTCAAAAAGGCCTAAAGATATGTAACACTACATAGCTCCCGGCTTTTCCTTTCTAATTTGACTTTAAATGCTTAAAGGAAACTCCACAACCAAACCTAAGTGAATAAGTCAGTGAAACACCTTAAGCCTCTTTCAAACAAATTCACAAAATCAAAGTGGTACTTACAGATAATTATGCTGGTGTTTTTAAATCAGAATAAGTAAGAAAACAACAGTGAAATGTTCCCCCCATTTGCCGAGCGCTCTGATAGGAAGGGAAGTATCTGTTTACCTAGTGATTAGTACAATTTTACTGTGGTGGAGCAGAATATTCAAACCATTCAGCCAGATTGGCCCAGACAACACCAGGCTCCTGGTGAACACTATAGACCCTTTTCTAGTTATGTTTTTCCCTTCAAACTTAAATAAACCTTCACATGTCATTAAACATAATTCTGTATGCTTTCGTGTCCAGTTCCTTCAAACAAATAAAGATAGTCTCTATGAAGTGAGCTTGTTATGGTAAACCTATGGCACACAGAAGGCTCACATAGAAAGACCTGAATGGGTGTCTTATTTATGCAATGGTAAGAAGGAAAAATAAACATTATCCAGTCTGTTATTAAATTACAAGAAGAATGTCATGTTGGAGAGAGGTTCACGGTTCTGTGTTGCCACGTCATGAAAACATTATCAGAGTACATATTACGTGCGAAAGGTTCCTCTTCTTCAAAAAGTGGTATTGTGGTTATGTCTGACTGTCTCACTCTCCACTCAGAGAAGGATTATTCAATGATGAACCTAGAGTCCAAAACAGAGGTGTGGTGTTGGATGTATCTAACGTGATGCATTTATTTACATTTAAAGTATTAGTCATTTAGCAGACGCTCTTATTCAGAGCGACTTACAGGAGCAAGTAGGGTTAAGTGCCTTGCTCAAGGGCACATCGACAGATTTCTCACCTAGTCGGCTCAGGGATCAGAACCAGCGACCTTTTGGTTACTGGCACAATGCTCTTACAGTTTTTTACAATCACTTTGGCACTAATTTCAGAACCTTGACGTCATTTTTCAAAACTCTAGACACAAAACTCACAAGCAATGATCAAAATGCAAATTTTTCAAAACTCTAACACTTTTTTCAATTGCTTGGATACAATACACATAAAACTAAGATCATTTGTTCATTTAACAAAAATCACCTGTTCAATATGACACAACTTAACATCAAAGTACTACTATTTTAAAAGGCAATTCACACATTTCAGATGAGTGTCTATTCATTCCATTACAATTATCCAACTATCAATTGATACAACTGCTCAAAATGATAAGTAACTGTTGCATTACTCTTAATGCATAGTTGTATGGAAACGGACAAACAATATTCAATGTTTAGATCATGAAAGTTTCAAGATAACGAGATTCATTGTCACCAATTAGCATGGCGCATGAACCAATTAGACTACATTATCTATGGATGTAATATTTCATCATCATTCTTTACCAGACACCGTTTCTATGGTCCCATGTACCACCTTTTCAGACTATTTACAGTATTGACAGTACTGCACTCTATGGATGCAGGCCCTTGTAATTGCTTGTCCAATTCTGCCAACTCGTTACTGATGATTTAGTTCACATTGTGGAACGAGTATATAAAGAATTGATTGGGATCCACTTGCAACAACATAGCGATACGTACTGTAACATGGAGCCGGCAGGTGATCCAGGTCACAATAGAAGTCAAGCAGTGGTGGGAGGAAGACGAGGAAGACGTGTTGGTCAAAGGAATGGCAGGGGACAAGCACCCCTTCTGAGAGGTGGTCGTGGGGGAACGTGGTAGAGGACAAGGCCACGGACCAAGACAGCGGCAGCAACAGCAAAGAGTGTCCAATGAAATTCGAGCAATAGTTGTAGACCATGTTATAAATCATGGCATGACAATGACTGAGGCAGCTACAATGATACAACCAAACCTCAGAAGGTCAACCGTGGCCTCAATAATCAGAACTTTCTGCAATGAGAACCGGTAAGTCGTCAGCATGCACTAAACATTATGCTACTCTCAATTGTCAAATGACTGCATACTAATGTGTATCACAGAGTAGGTGATGTGAACAAGTGTCTTCTTACTGTAATGTTCCCTGTAGAATTGAGACTAGGCCAAATAGGGGAGGCAGAGGCAAAATTCTGACTGACCAACAAGAGCAGGCTGTGGTCGATTTGGTTCGGGCCAGAAATGATATTCGCCTTACAGAAATTCGCTAGCATATCTTGGACAATGAAGACATGTTTAACAATGTGGAATCCATAAGTTTGCCGACTATTGCACATATGCTGAAAAGGCACCAGGTGTCTTTAAAACAACTATACCGTGTGCCTTTTGAAATAAATGCAGACAGAGTGAAGCAAATGAGGACTGAGTATGTTCAGGTATGTTCAGTTTCAAGATGGATGTTGTAATAAAATTCCCTAATAATTCTACATTGTACAGTAATCAGTAAATATCTTTCCAAAATGTATTTTTAGAGTGTGATGGAGCTGGATGCTGATGACAACCATCACAAATTCATATATTTGCATGAGGCAGGCTTTAACCTGGCCAAGACAAGGAGGAGAGGTCAGAATTTCATTGGCCAGCGGGCAACCATCCAAGTACCTGGACAACGTGGGGCCAACATTACCATGTGTGCGGCTATAACAGAAGATGGTGTGGTGGGACGCATACCTCGTATTGGATCATATAATGCAGCTCTCCTTGTAACCTTCCTTGATGAGCTCAATCAGGTCTGTAGAGCTGATTGCGTGACCTATGTCATTGTGTGGGATAATGTCAGGTTCCACCATGCTCATATGGTGCAAGCATGGTTTCAGGCCCATGCACAATTTACCACCCTGTATTTACCCCCATACTCTCCTTTCCTTAACCCGATTGAGGTATTTTTCTACACATGGAGATGGAAGGTTTGTGATAGGCGCCCTCATGAACAAGTCACTCTTCTCCAGGCCATGGATGACGCATGCAATGACATCACGGCAGACCAGTGTCAGGCCTGGATTCGCCATGCCCGAAGGTTTTTTCCAAGATGTTTGGCTAATGAAAACATCCATTGTGAACCTGTGGCCAAATCCACAAGACAGAGTTGATGAAAATGTAGAAGTACAGTAATCACTTCTATGTTTTGCTTTTTACAGTACAAGCAAGCAAGTTGTGGAACAATGCATTTGATGTTTTACAGTACTGTATTGTTTTTCATCAATATATTTCAGATTTTGTTAAATGATTCCACTGTGTCTGTAGTATTCTCTCTACTACTGCAGTATTTTACAGGGATGTATTTACTTGTAGTACCATAATGAAACATGTATTACCTATTTTGTACTACAATATTTAATGATTGTACGAACAATGACACAGTGAAACTATCGGTTGCTTGTGTGTGGGTGATCTAAATTAATGTTTCATTGGTATTTCACAATACATTTGTTTTTTGAACCAATGATTGTGCATGTGCAATATTTCTTTAAAGATATGAATGCACAATGCAATGTTTTGAACATTGGACAGCCTGTGTTACAAGTGATGACCGTTTTGAGTTTTGTGTCTAGAGTTTTGAAAAATGACATCAAGGTTCTGAAATTAGTGCCAAAGCGATTGTAAAAAACTGTAACCACTAAGCTACCTGCCGCCTATCTCTGCATTTATCTCTGCAACAGAAAAACCTCTCTTCTATGCCCTTCTACTATTTTTGCTACTCAGTCAATGCCTTGAAATTTCAGAGGTACGCTTTGGCTCTATGCCTTGAAGGCCCTGTAACACGTTACACAAGAAAACGTGTGTGTGTGTGTGTCTGTGTGTGTGTGTGAGCGTGTGTGTGAGTGTGGGTGTGTGTGTGTTTGTGTGTGTGTGTGTGAGCGTGCGTGTGTGTGTGTGTGTGTGTGTGTGTGTGTGTGTGTGTGTGTGTGTGTGTGTGTGTGTGTGTGTGTGTGTGTGTGTGTGTGTGTGTGTGTGTGTGTGTGTGTGTGTGTGTGTGTGTGTGTGTGTGTGTGTGTGTGTGTGTGTGTGTACCTTGAGATCTGGACAGTGTCCCTGTGGCCAGAGAGGGATGTAAGCAATTACCAGTTCTCAAAACACTACTTACCGTAGTTAAACATATTACACGCCTCTCGCCGGCACCGTTGTCCATTCCCCTCCATATGGACCCTCCCACAGTGCAAGCTCTTTTACAACCTGCCTGCAATTACCATCATCATCATCACAGTCATCATTGTCATACACACGCAAAACACATGAGGTCTCCACATCCAGCCATAGTTCACACCATGTTAGTTTGATTTATTTTAATTACATTTTTCTTAAAAAGAGCTCACCAAATATGCAGGAGATCATACTGTATGCATATGGAGTGAATGGGTAAATTAAGACATGAATAACATCATTGGTTAACTGCTGGTAAACAAAAATCTGTAGAACCTCTCTGTTAATTTGTGTCTTTACTGAAAAAGGTTCCACGTTACCACGTTAGATCTGGGCCTAACAAAGTTAGTGTTAGTCAAGGGTGACCACAGACTGTGTTGCATGTCAAAAATACCAACCACACATACCACTCACTACCTCTTTATAGGGATTATGTGGAAAGGGAAGTTAGACAGTGGTAAGCAGTAATAACAGTATTTGTGCCTCACTGCCTCTCTCTGTCCAAACGATAGAAAATAAGACCAGAAAGAGACTGACCAGACAAAGAGGAGATACAACACAGGTAACAGACAAAGAGGAGATACAACACAGGTAACAGACAAAGAGGAGATACAACACAGTTAACAGACAAAGAGGAGATAGATTTACATTTACATTTTCGACATTTAGCAGACGCTCTTATCCAGAGCGACTTACAAATTGGTGCATTCACCTTATGATAGCCAGTGGGACAACCACTTTACAATATTTGTTTTTTAGTTTTATTTTTATTTTATTTGTAATAGTTTTTTTGGGGGGGGGGTTATTTTTTTCAAATTTTAAAATGTTTTATTTTTTTAGTATGTTTTTAATTTTCATTTGTTTTATATATATATTGTTGTAGTTTTTTTTTTTTTTTTTTTTTTTATATGTTTTTATTTTTTTAAATTATTTTTATTAATATTATTATTATTATTATTATTATTATTATTATTATTATTATTATTATTATTGTGGGGGTGGGGTAGGGGGGGGGGTGGATAGAAGGATTACTTTTATACTATCCCAGGTATTCCTTAAAGAGGTAGGGTTTCAAGTGTCTCCGGAAGGTGGTCAGTGACTCCGCTGTCCTGGCGTCGTGGGGGAGCTTGTTTCACCATTGGGGTGCCAGAGCAGCGAACAGTTTTGACTGGGCTGAGCGGGAACTGTGCTTCCGCAGAGGTAGGGGGACCAGCAGGCCAGAGGTGGAAGAACGCAATGCCCTCGTTTGGGTGTAGGGACTGATCAGAGCCTGAAGGTAAGGAGGTGCCGTTCCCCTCACAGCTCCGTAGGCAAGCACCATGGTCTTGTAGCAGATGCGAGCTTCAACTGGAAGCCAGTGGAGTGTGCGGAGGAGCGGGGTGACATGAGAGAACTTGGGAAGGTTGAACACCAGACGGGCTGCAGCGTTCTGGATGAGTTGTAGGGGTTTAATGGTACTGGCAGGGAGCCCAGCCAACAGCGAGATACAACACAGGTAACAGACAAAGAGGAGATACAACACAGGTAACAGACAAAGAGGAGATACAACACAGGTAACAGACAAAGCAGTGAAAGAACTCCAGGTCTTCAAGCCATGGACAAGTAATCCCAACAGTGTCTAATGCTATTGGATAAGGCAGCATTCCGCTTCTCAATCATCTATTCCAGACATTGGATAAACTGACCTTAACTGAACTAAACTGAACAAGAAACTGAAATCAATTCCCTAGGACAAACAAAACAACCATTACATCATCTGCAAGTATCTCTACTTCACAAGAAAAATTAGGTTGGTCTTTCCTCTGTTGGGATATATGTGGTTAGGATTTTTGGTTCCTGGGGTTGGTTGAGTAACAAATACATTCTTTCTGAGAAGACAATCCGGCATTAGGTATCTATTAAAATGATTCTTAAAGCAACTTAGTGTATCTTGCTGGGATGTATGTCTTTCACTCAGAGGAAACATTTTGAGACACCAGAAACAGAGCTTTTCTTGAGCTTCCTTATTTCTATTGTCTGCAAGAAGTTATTTTCATTCAGTGGAGCATCGCATAGTAAAATGTGCATTGAAAACATCTAATCTCTGATTTTGCCTGACATTGATGAACGACAGACCCAGCTTCTGCGGTCTGGTATCAGTAGATTGTGTTCTTTTGATTTTGACAAGAAAACCATTTCCTTTCTGTCTGTTTGTGAGACAGTACACAAACTCTCAATCACAAAACTTGATTTAAGGATCCATCATCTGCAGTGAGAAATAGTCAGGGGGTCAAGGATATCACCCTTCCCATGTCAATTCAGGCTTGATTCATTATTTGAAGAATCTCACTGATCTTTCTAAAATTAGCCGCCGAAATTGTCGCAACCCCTATTACTAGCCTGTTCAACCTCTCTTTCGTAACGTCTGAGATCCCCAGAGATTGGAAAGCTGCCGCGGTCATTCCCCTCTTCAAAGGGGGTGACAGTCAGGACCAAACTGTTACAGACCTATAGCCATCCTGCCCTGCCTTTCGAAAGTTTTTGAAAGCCAAGTTAACAAACAGATCACCGACCATTTCGAATCACACCGTACCTTCTCCGCTATTTAATCCGGTTTCCGAGCTGGTCATGGGTGCACCTCAGCCACACTCAAGGTCCTAAACAATATTATAACCATGATCGATAATAGACAGCACTGTGCAGCTGTCTTCATCGACCTGGCCAAGGCTTTCGACTCTATCAATCACCCAATTCTTATTGGCAGACTAAATAGACTTGGTTTCTCAAATGACTGCCTCGCCTGGTTCACCAACTACTTCTCAGATAGAGTTCAATGTGTCAAATCGGAGGGCCTGTTGTCTGGACCTCTGGCAGTCTCTATAGGGGTGCCACAGGGTTCAATTCTTGGGCCGACTCTTTTCTCTGTGTATATCAAAGATGTTGCTCTTGCTGCTGTTGATTCTCAGATCCACCTCTACGCAGAAGACACCATTTTGTATACATCTGGCCCTTCATTGGACACTGTGTTAACAAACCTCCAAACAAGCTTCAATGCCATACAACACTCCTTCCGTAGCCTCCAACTGCTCTTAAACAGAAGTAAAACTAAATGCATGCTCTTCAATCGAACGCTGCTGGCACCCGCCCACCCGACTAGAATAACTACTCTCGACGGGTCTGACCTAGAGTATGTGGACAACTACAAATACCTAGGTGTCTGGTTAGACCGTAAACTCTCCTTCCAGGCATCTCCAATCCAAAGATAATTCCAGAATCGGCTTCCTATTTCACAACAAAGCCTCCTTCACTCATGCTGCCAAACATGCCCTCGTAAAACTGACTATCCTACCGATCCTTAACTTCGGCGATGTCATTTACAAAACAGCCTCCAACACTCTACTCAGCAAATTGGATGTAGTCTATCACAGTGCCATCCATTTTGTCACCAAAGCCATATATACTACCCACCCCTGTGACCTGTACACTCTTGTTGGCTGGTCCTCACTACATATTGGTCGCCAAACCCACTGGCTCCAGGCCATCTATAAATCACTGCTAGGCAAATCCCTGCCTTATCTTAGCTCATTGGTCACCATAGCAACACCCACCTGTAGTATGCGCTCCAAAAGGTATATCTCACTGGTCATCCCCAAAGCCAACACCTCCTTTGGCTGCCATTCCTTCCAGTTCTCTGCTGCCAATGACTGGAACAAACTGCAAAAATCTCTGAAGCTGGAGACTCTTATCTCCCTCACTAACTTTAAGCATCAGTTGTCAGAGCACCTTACCGATCACTGTACCTGTACACAGCCCATCTGAAATTAGCCCACCCAACTACCTCATCCCCATATTGTTATTTATTTTGCTAATTTGCACCCCAGTATCTCTATTTGCACATCATCTCTTGCACATCTATCGTTCCAGTGTTAATACTAATTGTAATTATTTTGCACTATGGCCTATTTATTGCCTTACCTCCATAACTTGCTACATTTGCACACACTGTATATATATTTTATATTTTCTGTTGTATTTTTGACTTTATGTTTTGTTTTACCCCATATGTAACTCTGTGTTGTTGTTTTTATCGCACTGCTTTGCTTTATCTTGGCCAGGTCACAGTTGTAAATGAGAACTTGTTCTCAACTGGCTTACCTGGTTAAATAAAGGTGAAATAAAATAAAATAAATGTGGCAGTTAGTCTTCCTTAGAAAGTTATCCTTCAGTTCATTTTGCTTTGTGACACTCAAAAGAGTCCAGTCCCAAGGCTGAAGAGATTGTCCTTGCATGCCTATCGCATCAGAAACATCACCTCAGAGCATTTCAGTTGCTTGAGAAATCTGGAGTGTCTAGATTCAGGGCTATTGTAGACTTAACACTATTGTAGACTTAACATCTCAGGTACTGGGTAAATTGAGATTCTTAGACGTAACATTAAACATGATCTCTCAGATTACAGAATATCATTTATTTGGCCTGCACAGCTTGGATACCCTCATGTCGCAAGAAAACCCCCTTGTACATATCGACGTGTGTGCATTGATCCACCTCACTTCACTGAACAGCGTAGATTTAGGGGACTTTCTCCCTCCTCCAAGTGAGGTGGAGAACAGTATGAATGTGACACATATATTTGGTGCCATCCCACAAGGGCTGACTCATTTGAACCGGGGCCCAAGGACAGAGACATGTCCAGGTCATCATCTATCACCTTATGGAGGCAGAGCTAACATGCAAGAATGAAAATGCTATCTAGAACTTTAATAGGTACTCAGAGGCCAATTGTTCCCTAGACGTGGGCTTTGTCCTGTTCATCTGCAC
The DNA here is from genome assembly GCF_964263955.1 of Coregonus lavaretus. Taxonomy (NCBI): domain Eukaryota; kingdom Metazoa; phylum Chordata; class Actinopteri; order Salmoniformes; family Salmonidae; genus Coregonus; species Coregonus lavaretus. The sequence goes on from NC_139988.1 coordinate 6,171,111, forward strand.
CTCCCTGGGCCTTCTCCTGTTCATGCTGGCGGTGCTGCTCCATTAGCTGGCCGGGGACTACCTGCTGGCCTCGGACACATCGCCCGCAGCTGGCTGGAGGATGCCATGTGGAGGCCTTTGTGTCGTTCAGCGGGAGAGACAAGCGCTGGGTGGTGGAGAAGCTGCTGCCAGGCGTAGCAGAGGGGACCCCCTTTCCTGCGTGTCTGCTTGGACAGCAGGGACTTCCAGCTGGGGAAGGACATCATGGACAACATCACAAACAGCCACTACGGCAGCCGCTACTCCCTGAGTCGTCACTACCTGTGCAGTAACTGGTGCTCTTTAAAGCTACGCCTGGCCACCCTCCGTCTGCTGGTGGAGCACAGGAACATCCTCATCCTGGTCTTCCTGGAGGACATCCCCCTCGGCAACTGTCAGTCCAGCACCGTCTGGCCAGACTGGTCAAGAGCAGGACCTATCTGGACTGGCCCAAGGACTCGGCCTTGCAGCCTCCCTTCTGGGACCGCATGTGGACCAAACTGGCTCCTCCAGGGCCTGTGTGAACAACGTGGAATCAAATCCAGGTTATCAGAGTTACTCATGACTGTCTTAGCCCACTAAGCTAAAGCCTTGTTATCTCTAAGAGCTAACTCTTAGGCAAGATTACTTATCACCTGAAAGTAATTAATTAATTCATAAAATAGCATTAAGTGTCACCTGAAAGTAATTAAAGAATTTATAACATAGCATTACTCATCACCTGAAAGTAATCAATTAATTTGTAACATAGCATTAATCATCACCTGAAAGTAATTAATTCATAACATTGCATTAAGTATCACCTTAACGTAATTAATTAATAACATAGCATTACTCATCACTTGAAAGTAATTAATTAATTAATAACATAGCATTACTCATCACCTGAAAGTAATTAATTAATTCATAACATGGCATTACTCCTCACCTGAAAGTAATTAATGAATTCATACCATAGCATAACTCATCACCGGAAAGTAATTAATTAATTCATAACATAGCATTGATCATCATCTGAAAGTAATTAATTAATTCATAACATGACATTACTCATCATCTGAAAGTAATTAATTAATTCAGAACATAGCATTAAGTATTATTTTCATTTTAGTAGGTATTCTTATATAGACTATCAATAAAGAAACAAACAAACGTATGAAACAAACTATTTATCTCAGGCTAATTGTTCATATTCGTAATGAGGACTATTTATCTCAGGCTAATTGTTCATATTCGTAATGAGGACTATTTATCTCAGGCTAATTGTTCATATTAGTAACGAGGTAAAATCTCATGTAAATGCTTACATTAACAAATGTTTTTAGGCTGCTTGTTCAAGTTAGTAAAGGAATAGAATGTACAACAGATTATTGACCCAAGTTAAAACAACCAATTGGGAA